>NC_026000.2:120624555-120712055 GCF_000442705.2 Elaeis guineensis | reverse complement strand
TGCTCTCAGCCTAACTATGTTTCAGTGGGCCCCGCCAATGGGGATTATACGTTGGTACTTTGTGGACCCTGCCAGTGGGGGTTGTGCGCTGGTATTTGTGGACCCTGCCAGTAGAGGTTGTGCGCTGGTATTTCTGGACCCTGCCAGTGGGGGTTGTGCGCTGGTATTCTGTGGACCCCGCCAATGGGGGTTAAACGTTGGTCATAGTCGAGGCTGTTGAGTTACGAGTGTTTTGAATCGAATCGGATTTATGATTATATTATGTGTGAATTTTTGAAAATATTGGATCTACATTAAATCAGCATGAAATATATTTTTATGTTATTTGCAGCATTATTCTTGAAAATTATATAATATCTGAATTATCTAGTTGAGATATTTGTTACTTACTGGGCTGTCTAGCTCATTACCTTTTCTTCTATTTTTCAGATTCAGATAATTAATTTCGAGCGTGGGAAGAAATATTGGGACAGAGCTTTAGAGGCGAGATTTAACGTTGTCAACTTCAATTGAACTTAGATCTATTATTTTATTGTTAGTGAAAAAATTTTATTGGATGTAAGACATTTGATTTAATTACTTGAATTACAGTTGAATAATAATTATTTGAATTTATTCCGCTGCGATGCATTGATATCGTGATGAGATGCCTTGCATGCTTATGGAGAGAGTTCTTCATGAGTATGCGGCGGTTGCCGCGACCCTCGATTCACAAATCTCGGGTCGGGGGCGTGACACTAATATTTGAGTATTAGATACCATCTATGGGTTGCATATTTACAATTTATAGCAACGACTATAGAATATCAGAAGGCTAAAAAGAGGTGACCTCGAGCTTTTTGATACCAATCGAGAGTCCATTAGTACAGAGACTGTAGAAATCTGCATGTTTAATTTATTTTTGGACAAGATGATAGAATTAGAAGACTGTTACTACATACCTAAGGCCATTAGAAATATTATTTTTATACCTTTATTATTAAAACAAGGTTATGAAATAAAGTTAATGAACAATGGTTGCTCCATTTCATTTTTTAATGAACATTATGGTAGTGGTTATATTGATAACAATCTTTTAACTCTTATACTTAATAAAAATATTTTTCATATTGAAAGAAATATGAAAAGAAAGAAAAAAATATGAATATTACATATTCCTGACATTACTTCCTTGATCATATTAATGAGTTAAAGATAAATAAGTTATACAAAGAAGAGTTCTTTGACCCATATAATTATGAATCATTGAAAATTTATGAATTTTATTTCATGGGTAATGACTAAGACTCCATTCTGTAGACATAGAGAAATGACAAAAGAGCTGTTAGCCCTAATACATTCAGATATATATGGGCCGATGATAATTCAGATTAAAGGAGGATACTCCTATTTTATTATCTTTATGGATGATCTATCGAGATTTGGATATATGTATCTAATGAATATAAATCCGAAGCCTTTGATAAGTTTAAGGGATATCAAAGTATGATCGAGAAACAAAATAAAAAAATATCAAGGCTTTTCAATCTGATCAAGGAGGAGAGTACTTATCTAGTAAATTTTTTGATCATCTAAAGAATAAAGATATTTTCTTTGAATGAATCCTTCCTTATACACCACAGCTAAATGGTGTGGTAGAAAAGAGGAATCACACTTTGATGGATATAATACGGTCTATGATGTGCTTTACAGATCTTTCAGTATCATTCTAGAGATATGCCCTAGAGACTGCTGTACACATATTACACAAGATGCTTTCAAATTCTATTTTTAATACTCTATATGAGATATGAAAGGGAAGAAAGTTTAATTTTAAATATCTTAAGATTTGGGACTATCCTGCTTATGTCAGGAATGTCTGTCTTTGAACATAAGCTTAGTGCTAGACAAACAAGTGTAGGTTTATAGGGTATCCTAAGAAAACTAATGGATATTATATCTACCATCATATTGAACTAAAAGTATTTGTTAATAGGCATGCCATTTTCATAAAAAATAAATTCATCTAAGAAGGAGAAAATGGGAGGAGTATTGAACTCGAAAAAGTTCAGGACTTGCAAATCAATCCAAAAATGCCTATGGTTGGACTACAAAGAGATCCTCAACTAGAAATACTCAAGGATGAGGTACATCCATAATATATACCTCCTCGCTGAAGGTCAGATAGAGTGCATCAAACACCTCTAAGATATGATTTTATCATTAAGAATGATAATTTGATCAACATCATTCAAGATGATGATCTACTGACTTATTCAGAAGGTATCATGAGTAGAGACTCAGACAGATGGCTAAAAGTCATGAAATTCAAAATAGACTATATGTACACCAACTAAGTGTAGATCTTAGTTGATACGTCTAAGGGTGTGACCTCAATAGAGTGCAAGTGGATCTTTAAAAAGAAGATCAGAGTAGATGATCAAGAGGAAACCTACAAAGCTAGATTGGTGGCGAAAATTTTCAAACAAAGATAAAGAATTGACTATGATGAAAGTTCCTTATTGATGGCTATGCTCTAGTCCATTCGGATTCTACTTGCTATAGCTATATACTAAGACTATAAAATCTGGCAGACGGATGTCAAGATCACTATCCTTAATGGTAATCTTAAGAAAGAGGTCTACATGACTCAGCCAGAAAGATTTATCTCAAGTAAAAAGACAAATCAAATATGCAAGCTGAAAAATTCATCTATAGATTGAAGTAAGCTTCAAGAAGTTGAAACATCCATTTTGATATGATAGTCAAAGAATTTAACTTTATCAAAAATGAGGATGAACCATATGTGTATAAGAAGATAAGTATAAGTGCCATTATCTTCTTGATTGTGTATGTCAATAACATACTACTTTTGAGAATGATATCCCAATATTACAATCGGTCATGATTTGACTATCAAATAAGTTTTCATCAAAGACTTGGATAAAGTATCCTATATACTAGGTATAAAGATTTACAAAGATAGATCTAAGAAGATGCTAGGCTGGAACTAGTCTTGGTTCATAGATCTCATATCTAAGAGGTTCAACATGAAGGTAAGTAAAAGAGGTTACCTATCTGTTAGACACAGT
Source organism: Elaeis guineensis (assembly GCF_000442705.2). Classification (NCBI taxonomy): domain Eukaryota; kingdom Viridiplantae; phylum Streptophyta; class Magnoliopsida; order Arecales; family Arecaceae; genus Elaeis; species Elaeis guineensis. Next base: position 120,708,984 of record NC_026000.2, on the reverse strand, counting down.
ATATATCTCTCCAAGAAAATATATCCCAAGACACTAGAGGAAAGAAAGAGAATGAGTGAAATCCTTTATGCTTCAACTATGGGATCAATAACGTATGCCATGCTATTTATTAGGTCTAATGCAGCATATGCTTTAAGCATAACTAGCAGATTTCAAATTGATCCAGGAGAAAATCATTGAAAAACTGTAAAAAATATTCTTAAGTACCTAAGGAGAACTAAAGATATTTTTCTAATATATGAAGGTGGATTAGAGTTGAAACTAGAGGGATATACATATCTTAGTTTTCAATTTAACTCCAATGATAGCAAATCAATTTTAGGATATATATTTATCTTAAATGGTGGAGCAGTAAGTTGAAAGAGTTCCAAAGCAGTCGACTATGGCTGACTCAACCATTAAGATAGAGTACATCACAATTAGTGAAGCCAATAAGAAAGCTATCTGGATGAAAAAATATTCATGATAGAATTCAGTGTGGTTTCTAAGATAGAACAACCAGAGCCAGTTTATTATGATTTTACGGGGGTCATTGCTAACATCTAGGAACTTAGGTCTCATGAAACACCCAAGCACATCCTCAGATATTTTTATCTCATTCGAAAAATTATATATAAAAATACAAGATATTATCTTAGAACAAGTTGATATTAAGAACAATATAGCAGATCCATTCATTAAGGCTATAATATAGCAGCTATTTGATCGCCATCTTGATTATATGGGATACAAAGGCGATTGGCTTTAGTGCAAGTAGAAGATTGAAAGAAGATTGCCCTACAAGCTAATCGCATGAATGATGTGATGAGACTTTTCTTTATAAAACTTTCAACTCATGTAATGATATTTTTTCATATGATAATGAATTGAGTTATTGATTCATCATTTAGCTGCATCTTACTATGTTTAAGATTATGATGAATTTCAAAGATTAAGATAATGATTTTAGGAGATATGAATGGGTCATGCCTATGAGACCTAAATTTTTAAAACCCTAATCTTAAACATTCATGAATGTGGAAGTAATGAGTTGAGGATCAATATTTCGAAAAGATTAGCACATCCTATGTATACTCGATAGAGAGGATGACTGATCTCACTAGCCACTTGTATGAAGACACTAATATAATAACATGGGTGCTCATTAGGAAATAAATTTACTAAATTAACTCATCGATAGAGAACATCTTATGAAAGCCTTACTTACATGTTAAAAGATGGTCCTCTAAGTATGAGTTGTACAAGTGATCCTTAGACCTGAGATCATCATTAAATCTTGTACACATGAACTCATATTTTAGTTCATAGTCAGGCATAGCATTAAGATATGTTTAAGATGTTTTGAATATGGTGGAGTATGTACGAAGGTTGTGAGTTGGTCAATAAGAAATCGATTACTCTTAGTAAGAGAAGATGGTATTCTGTGTATTTTCATCTCTAGATGACTCAAGAAAAGTCTCTTGACTAAGAGCAGGATGAAAATTAGAAAGAGCTTCTAATGGTTTATTATTGGAGTCATCATTAGTTGATAGAAAATCGATATGGATATGTGTTTGAGTTTGATATAATTTCATACTCATAAATATATTCCAGATGTAGGGATGATTGAGGGATTGAATTACACGATAACTTACAACTAAAAGATATATTTGATATTTTTATTAAATTTTATATCTTCTGATAGTCATGATACATTGTTAGATGTTAATCTTGACTTATAGGTTTGATCAAATTAAAAAATTTAATTCGATCGTCAATTAGAAAAGGTTCTAATTATTGAACTTGGGTTAACTCATTTTGGATTTTAATTGATTAGGAGTCTAATCAAATTAGATCAGCTTACATCTGGATCTACTACTGGCTAGATGTAGAATCTAATAGATCACACACATAAAAAAATTAGACAAAGATTTTTTTGATAAGGTTAATTAGAATTTTGAATCCAATCAGAGTTTTCGATAAACATGCTAGCACATGTGAAAACCTTAGCTCCTTTAAATTGGATTCAGTTTGAATCTTATTTTTTGACCAGACCAAATTAAGCCATGGATTAATTTAGGTTTGGAATAGGGTGTGGCTGCTTTGGAAAGAGCCACATTGCCTTGTGGGGCATTAAAACCAAGAGTCCAAACTTGTTGGACTCTTGGTACGCAAAAAGGATATTCACACATGTATTGGCGTAAGGGGAAGAAACGAATTCTTCTGCCTCAGTATTAAGATGCATGTGGCAGCCCACATTGCCCTCCATTCTCTGGCTGCATCTCAAATATTGAGATGTGATTTTTCTAGATTTTATGCGTGGAGAGAAACTTGGAAAGAAATCAAGGAATGGCGTGCATGCGAGATCTCACATGACTCCTCGCATTTGAGAACTCTTTTTATCATTCAAAGTTAGTTTGGATCAGAAGTTATCTATTAGATAACATTCCTTGTTTGATCCACTTTTAAATAGATATTTATCTGAAATTTTTTCAGATTTATCTGAAGGTGGAAGGATGCCTGAAACATCCCTTGCTTGCATATGTGGTGCTAAGAAAAGAGAGTGGATGGATGTGAGAAGAAGTCCTTCTGTGGATGCATTTCTTCTTTCCTTATTATGTGTTTTGAATTTAGACTTAAGTCCTCTTTCCATGTGGCTTTTTCTGGATTTTTCTAAAAATGTTTGGGATGCCAAAAATGCCTCTTCCTGAGATGCATGCGCAGGGGAAGGCTGAATCCATGTATCATTGTATAAGAGTCCTTCTGCTTGAAGGATCTCTTATTTCTAATAAGAAGATCTGATAAGCCTTTTTATTTGGGACGTGGCCTTTCTTTTAGGCATCCCCTTGATGCCTATAAATAGGTGGCATGTTGGGTGTTTCGATCATTCCAATTTGCTTTACATTTTCTCATGTATACTTATTCCTTCTTTCTAGCAACCCATCCTAATTTTAGGACAAAACTTTGGCACTTAAAACAAAGGCTAATCAGGTCCAGACAAGATTGGGAAAGATCCTAAAGAAGGGAGTTCAGAAGTTCAGAGAAGATTTTGAGAGGGTCGAGTTAGGTTTTTGGAGAAATCTGATTGCACAAGGCTAGTCAAAGTTCTAAGGGCTAGAACTCTTGAAGCAAGGTAAAGGAGGAGCGTTGTCCTTAATTTAACTTCCATATAGATCATTGTTGGAGGGCAGACACTTCCACACCTCATGAAATTGATCATCACCAAATCAGAATTAAATAGGTATGCTTCCAATTACTTTTTGTTACATTATGGTTTGATTGTTATAGTCAAGGGATTTTAGTTTTTAGGATTTTCGTGCACTAGGATATTTTGAATGAAAATTTTAAATATCTAATTCTTCTACTGCTCCATCGGAATAGAATAGTGCCCTCTTGCACTAGGCCTGCATGCTCTTGGGCCATGCTTCCCATGCCTGGGTCACACATCCTATGGGCCTATGCATGCCTGGGGGCTGAGCCCTACTATGGGCCTGCGTGTGCTGCATCTCCAAGCCTCTATGTCATCATGCGCTGCATGCTGGGTCTCTTTGTCTTTGATTTTTCTCCTGTGGATCAAATTCAAGGCACCAAATCCTAATAGAGATCATGCGTAACTTTTTCAATGTAAAATTCTATAAATTTTTCTAATGTCATTCATAACTTAATTGCGATGAAGTGAGTAGATTTCGTTAATCTATCTATAATTACCCATATAGCATCATAATCTTTAGAAGTATTAGGCAACCCAAATATAAAATCCATTGTGATATGTTCTCGTTCCTAGTCAGAAATAGAAAGGACTAGCAACAATCCTGTTGGTCTTTGATGTTTAATTTTAACCTGCTCATAAGTCAGAAATTGTACTACAAATGAGCAACCTCTCTTTTCATATTATTTCACCATAAGGTACTCTTCAAATCCCTATACATTTTACTACTCCCAAGGTGTGATTCCTTGTGTAATGGGCCTCCTCCATGATTTTTCTCTTTAATTGAGAACCATTCGAACACAAACCCTATTACTAAATCTCAATGATCCATCTTCATGAATTCTAAACTCTGTTCAAGAACCTAATTCAACATCACTCGTAATCCTTTGCAACTAAGGATCATTTGCCTGAGCAAATTTAATCCTCTCAAATGTAGCTTCTTGGACCTATAAATTAGCCAATTGTACCTTAAAACTAGGCATACATGTTTAAATCTCCATTGTTCTCAACACTTGTAAAATATGCCTCTAAGAAGTAATCAAAGCAGCTATACTACCTAAAGATTTTCTACTCAATGGATCAGTGACCACATTTACTTTTCCTAAATGATAATGTATGGACTAATTATAATCCTTAAGCAACTCCAACCATCTTCTCCATCATATATTTAGTTTAGGTATTTCAAACTTCTATGATTAGTATACACTTCACAGGATTCACCCTTGAATTTTAATGCATGCTATTTTTGGTTGGTCTGCATCTATTTTCATCACCAGTCACAATCTTGATTGGGGATTGGGTACAACATGTTTCCATTGCTGTCTGGTGCTATAAATCTGCTCAGTTGAATGGTAATAGTGGCAGATCTACAAGCAGCTCAGGAGGGAAGAGCATGCATCCAACATTTTTAAAGGAGTGCAGATGGAAGGTGACTTGCAAACAAGGTTCAATCAAATTGCAGACTCCCTACTGCTCCCATGGACCATTCTTGCCGATTTGGCATTCAGCAGCTTCTCCATGCCATCATGCAGGTTTACATTTTCTACACACACACACACACATATATATATATATGACAACAACAGCCAAGATCCAGAATTAAAAAAAAAAAAAGAAGAAAATGGTATTCTCAGAAGATGGTACATGCAAATTTTAGATGAAATTGAGTAGAAAGACTGTAACCAAATGCATGTAAGTAGAGAATTTTTTGTCTAAAACATTTATGATCTTACTACATGGTTGGAACTGGGAATGAGATTTTTCATTGCACAAACTTTATTATGCTGCTATTAAATCTCATAAGTTTTGCCAATTACATGCATTTCAAGAAGGAACATAGAGACACAATGAGTAGGTGATCGTTTTTAAAATTAGAAAAATAGTAGTTTCCTGCACTGATATTCAAATGATATTTTGATAACAAAAAGTTGAGGTTGATAGTGGAAGGGTTAAGATTGATACCATTATTATGATGAAAGCACTTCCCTTGCAATGAATCTTCAATATTTTCATATTATAGATCCTATCCTTTTCATATTCACGTGAATTCTTGTCTGTAAAGTTTCTCTATTTATACAAATAGATCCTTTCACTAGATTTCACTGGCTGAATCCTGATTAATAAGATTAACCAAAGTCCTAGAAAGATAAAATATCCTTGATTTAACGATAAATAAGCCTTTGAGATTAGCCTCTTCATGCTCAGTTTACCCTCTTCTCACGTAGTACATGGTAAGTAGGGGATCAACAGTGAAGAGGCATAAGTTAAGGGGTCAGTTAAGCTTGAGTACCATGGGCAAAAATATCTAGAAGACATGATATTAACATAGTTGGGAAAATATAAGCAGAATATTCTGTCGTAATCTAATTAATTTAATTTGAGAAATATATGAGCACTTAGTATCAAGATTTCAGGAATTAAAATATAACTAAAATCTGGATTATTAGATAAATACAAAAAATTTCAGGGACTGATCCATACAAGCCCTTGATTTATTTGCCTGTTAACTAAATTATTCTCCCACACAAAAAATGGCCTTACTGAATTATGTTTTTCTTTTTGAAAAATTATTTCATATAAGTTCGTCTAAGCCCTTGTTATGCAGTAGGAACTATAATATTAACAAACTTATGTAATAATTTCTTCAGTACTCTGTAACGGTTGATAAATTATTTCTGTTTATCCATCCATATATGTAAAGACTTGAGTAATACATAAGGGGGACTATTGTTAATCTTTTGAGGTGTGTGGGGGTTTATAAATTATATTTAAAGGTGGGAGAAAAGCACTTAATTGTACCTCATACTAGAGGTGTAATTCAGTGCGGCTCGGGTTGAACCGCACCAAATTATATCAAATCAAAAAAATCGAATAAAAAATTATCACACCGAACCGAATCCAAAATAAATAAAAATCAAATCGTACCAAACTACCTTATTCGGTTCGATTCAGTGCGGTTTATTCGATTTTCACTATTTTCTCTTTTTGGGCCACTCCTTTTTCTCCATGCTTTTTGATTTAAGCCGGACCGTTCTCTCCCGACCATCTCTCTTTGAGACCACCGGCACCGGAGCATGTTTAGAGCTCGAGTGCCACCCTCCGATCTCGATCGGACTCTTAGAAAAGAGGACGGCCAAAATAAATATTAAGAAATAGAGATAAGATTAGACAATTCGGTGCGGTTTGATTTTTTCAATTTTTCATCGATTTCAAACTAAACCGAACCAAAAATCAAAATTTCTTAAAATCCAAAATCGCACCGCATCAAATATCAAAAAAACCGTACCAATTTATCTTGTTCGGTTCGGTTTGGTTTGGTAACCGAAAAAATCGAATCAAACTTACACCCCTACCTCATACCCTGATGCATGCTATGAAAAATGTGTTCTATAAGGGTGGCAATAGATACACCCCAAACCTAGATCTCTTGAGATACCCTTGCACTTAGGTGTCACTAAAGTTGCTAGTCATGACCCAAACTTAATTTGAGGAATTTATAAGCCCTAAGATTCAATTTTTCAGGAATTAAAATATAATAAAAAAATAGAGATTACATAAATGACAGCAATTTCATATATGTCACGCTGCTCATATATGTTGAAATTCTAGGTGGCAATTCTCCAATAACCAATAAATCCAAACCAATTATAACAAAAATTTTGTATAATTAACATGACTGCATTTTTTTTATTAGGTGTAAGATAAACAGCATAGCTGAAAGAGGAAAATGCACTAATGATAGCGATGCTATCCAAAATTTCTTGAGTAATAATTTCTGATTTTTAAGTGCTAAACTTTGTTTTGTAGAACAATGCACAATGTAATAACAATAGCAAGACTGGGTTTATTATTCATTAATGAATCTATCCAAAGGACAAGCCTGTTACATAATTCAAAGCATGTATTGAACAAATTCTGAGGAGACCCATGCGTTTGAACAATAGGATGAGTAAGGTGGGACAGCAGAAAGCATTGTTCTCTTTAGTGATTGATGGTGTCCCTAAGAAGGAAATATTCAATTTATAGGATATGATGGCAATGATTCATATATTGGAATTCCTTATTTAGATAGGAGTTTTGACTTGAGTTGATTTACGGCCATATTACAGTTTTGTTTGCCACCTATTTGATATCTTGACCGTAACACATGGATTAAAATGGGAGAATATTGTTCTCGTCCCCATATTAGGGACTTAATGTGGTCCGCTTGTAATCTAATTGTTAAAGATAATTTAAGATAATTAAGATGATTATGATAAAAATAGACTCTGTTCAATATAAAGACTCTACTATAGCTATGATTACTTGACGAAAGGAAGCCATGTTAATATAAAAGAGTCTCTGGCCTACACTATAAATATAACCTGTGACTCTCCATCAAATAATAGGTATCAAGATCGTTCAGCATTGACTAGAAGAACTCTTTTGTAGTGTTCTTTTCTGGGATAGAAGTAAGATAGATCCATCTACAAGATTCATTTTTTTGGTATTCTTGCAATGTTTTTGATCTTTGATTTGTTTTTGGACTTATTAATAATGGATGGAGGTATATTTATTTCCACATCAAGATTAAACTTTCTACGTTCAGTGGTATTAGGTCGCTGCAGCTGAATGGCACCAACGTGGCAGAGATGAGTATAGCTTCGGCAACCGTGTTCAACTTAGATGACATAGAATTGGCTACACATATCAATGAAGGGATCAAGTTCGAGTAGGGCTGGTGGCAAGCCTCCAAGGCTTTATCAGCATGTGGAGTGGAAACATTCTTTAAGATATGTTCAAGTTTGGACTTGATGGCTGTGTCATTGGTGATCTGAGGTTGACAGCAATAATCCCCAGCCCCTTGGACATCGGTGGAGTTGCTGTGGGGATTGATCTTGAGAGTGTTGATGCAGTAGTCGGAGGTGACATAGTGATCCAAGAGTGCTGCAGAGTTGCTCGAGAGGGGCAATGCCAGCAGGTGTGGGGCTTTGAAAGAAGAAGAGGAGCACGAAGATAGATGTGGAGGGCCTCATTCTCTATATAGCAATTCTGATGGTCTATGGGAAAGAAAAGAAGACAGTCATAAAGGCCTATTATCATGGAAGGTTTTGCATGATTTTTCGCAATATTATGTTCCATGAATTTAATTTTTGATAGATTTGGAAGCCATTTTAGTTAGATCGACACTCTACTATAATGTACCATTTGATAATATATTTAGAGTAATTGATGATTGGATTTTGATACATGAAAATATTATTTGTTCGAAGATGATATATGGAATAGAAGATTAAAGCAGACAGATCTTGTTCTCTTAAATAAGGAGAACAAAAAAAATAAAAAGTTGTCCTTACAAAAAGATTAATTGAATACAAGTGTATATGGAATGAAACAAATTACCAAATGGTTACTTTCCTATCTTGAATTTATGAACAATGACAGGAAATTTTAGATACATACCTTGGAAAAGTCTACAAGTAAAACGTACATTTCTCGAATCGAGGTTAGCAAATTTTAGGTAAGTTCGTCGCATATGTTATTAATAGAAAACATTTGGTGAATTTATGCGCCTCCATAGGAGCTAATTCCAGGAAAAACGAAGAAAGGAGGAAAATGAGCCTCTCTATGCTTTGCAGTCTGTTAGTTTTATAACTATTAACAATCCTTACAATTATAACAAACATTGTAATTAATGATCGTTCTTCTCAGGGACCTCCCATTATGTGTTTTATAATATACATATATAATAGAAATTATTCTGATGTTTTATAATGTATAGCATTCTGATGTTAGAATTTTTCTAGCGTGATTTTTTTGGATTTGTAATTAGTAGGGTCTCAAACCAGATGAAGGAGAAAAGTGTAGTCTCTGTTCATTTTACATAAAGTTATCCTTTCATTTTGGTTGATTTATGAGTTGAATTCTGAAAGGAACAATGCACGACAAATAAACTTTATGATCTATTGAGACTTAAAACTAGTCAGACTGCCATCATGCGAAGTTTGTTGCAATATCTAGTTGGGTCCAAATAGCTGATGCCGCCTGAAGTCTGAATTCCCTCTGATGGAGTTGTTGTATAATTGCATTCAATTCAATCTTTGAAAGGGAATTCAGACTATATGATAGGAACCCAATCGTGGCAATAAAAAAATGATATGGGATTTCCTTCTTAGTCTCTCTTATTTTGGTACTAATATCGTCGTTGGGATTTTCTTTTTAGTTTCTTATATTTTGGTACTGATATCATTTAGAATCATATAGCCTCTTTAGTATTATATTTATTATTTTAAATTAAGTATGATATAATAGGTGGAATATTGGGCATGAATTAGTATATATAATCTACGCCATTGGCTCTTAACAATCAAGCAATAAAGAAATATCTTTCTTCCTCTAAATCTCTTTCTTCTTCCTCCCCCTTGTCTCTTCTAATTGGAGTTGATCCTCTCGAAGTAGTCACGATACATGGAGGCACGTATCATTTGGTATCAAAGCTAAAGATCCCATGTCACATCTTTGATCCAATTCAAAGTTTCCCTGGTCTATTGGTGCAAACTCATTCTCAAAGGGAGAAGAGGAGGTGGAGTTAGTAGAAAGAGAGTCCACCAACATCCAGGTTATTAAGCTTGAAACTAAGGTATAGAATGTCACCAAAGCCATCAACGATCTCAAAAATTTGATCATTGCTGTGAACATGAAGATCAACTCCTTACCATCTATAGGAGGAGGTATCAGCACTAAGTTCTCATATAAACCACCTATTCTTTCCACGTCTATGAGGAAAAGATCGCATCTTTCACTTACGGAGACCACAATTATGGTGCAGCCATGGATCACTCGATTGGAGTTTCCTCACTTCGATGCTATTGACCCTACTAGATGGATCTATCAGATAGAGCAATTCTTCAAGTTCAATCAAATATCTAAAATCCAAAAGGTACCACTTACATCCAATCATCTAGAAAAAAGGGATCTACAATAGTTCCAATGGTTTGAAAAGGATTATAGAAGTATATCTTGGGCAGAGTTTGTTGAAGCTCTTTGCACTCGTTTCAGCCCAAGTATATATAAGGATTATATGGGAGAACTAACAAAGGTGTGTTAGGGCCCTACTCAATGAGTTCATGATTATCAAGCACGATTTGAGATGCTTACAAATCATACAACTGGGCTAATTGGGGAGTCCTTTATTAATTACTTTATTAGCTTAGAGAAGATTTGAAACATGACGTATGGATTTTTTGTCTTACTTTCATTTCTATGGTTATTGATCTTGCTCGCCTACAAGAAGAAAAGCAAATCGCCTAACATTGCATGTTGAAGCCATCCCTTATTTGGCCTACAATTTCCACAACACTAAGGAGGCACTTCCTCCTATTAAGTGCTTAATGCCTGCTGAAGCAAAGGCACGAAGAGACAAGGGCCTTTGTTACAACTATGATGAAAAATTTAGCCCTGACCATCCATGTAGATCACAGCAGCTATTTTTGATTGAGGGTGACTCTAATGATGAGATTGAGGAAACCTCAGAGGAGATAGATGAAGAGGCTATAGAGGAGATGGTACATGAAATCTCAATGCATGCTATCTTAGAATCCTTGTTCCCCTAGATGATGTAGATTAAGGGCTAATCAAGCATCACCCATTCTCTATTCTCATCAACTCTAGAAGCACCCACAACTTCATCATCCCTATTCTTGCTAAAAGAATTCAATGTTGATGTATGGAGAAAAAATCTTTTGAAGTAATGGTTGATAATGCGGACAAATCAGCAACAAGTGGTAAATGCTCTAACCTACAATTTTGTTGTTCAAGATTTTCATTTTAAGATAGATCTATATGTGCTTCCCCTTGGGGGTTGTGAGGTGGTGCTTGGAGCCTACTAGGTTCGCACCCTTGGACCCATAATCTGGGATATTTTGGAAGCTGTCTGTGCAATTTACAATTTAGGGACGACAATATTCACTAAAAAGTTTCAGAGCTCCAGCCACAGATCATGAGCAGCCACTCAATCGAAAAGATCTTGGCAAAGGAAGGAACTGCACTATATATGACTTTATATACTGTAGAAAAAATAGAGCCAGAGCAACCCTTGCCTCTAGAGTTGCAGAACCTGTTAGAAATCTATAAAGACATTTTTTTGACCCTTACAACACTACCTCCTAGTCGAGCTCATGATCATTGGATATCTCTTCTACTTGGTAGTCATCCCCCGAATATTCAACTCTATTCTTATCCACATTATCATATGGGCAAAATTGAGTGCCAATCATAAGAAATGCTTGCTGATGGTCTTATTCGACCAAGCAACAGTCCTTATTCATCACCACTATTATTGGTATGAAAGCGGGATGGATCTTGGTAGATGTATATCAATTATAGAGCCCTAAACAACATCACCATCAAGGATAAATTTTTAATCCCAACTATTGATGAGCTATTGGATGAGCTATATAAAGCTACTTATTTTTCTAAGTTAGACCTCATATCAGGCTATCATCAGGCTCAAGTTCATGATGATGATATTCCAAAGATAGCTTTTAGGACTCATGATGGCCATTATGAATTCTTAGTTATGCCTTTTGGGTTAACTAATGCTCCATCTACTTTCTAAAGCCTTATGAATGATGTCTTTCAACCATTCTTGCAGCACTCTATGTTAGTCTTCTTCAACGACATCCTGATCTATAGCTCATCATGGGAGAATCATCTGGCTCATCTAGAGGTAATACTTTGGGCCCTTCAAGAAAATAAATTATTTATCAAACATTCGAAGTGTTTCTTTGGTCAAAGATAGGTGCAGTATTTGGGGCATGTTATATTCAAAGAAGGTGTTGCTACTAATATCTAGAAGCTATCTTGCATGTTGGAGTGGCCTACACCTAAAGATGCTAAAGGATTGTAGAGATTCTTTGGGCTTACTAGTTACTACAAAAAATTTATCAAGGACTATGGGAAGATCAGTGCTCCATTAATTATCTTGTTAAAGAAGAATTCCTTCCAATAGAATAGTACTACAGCGTCAGCCTTTCAAGTTCTTAAACAAGATATGGTAACTGCTCCAGTACTAGTGCTTCCTAATTTCTCCAAACCATTTATTATAAAATGAGATGTATCAAACATTGGGATTGGTGCTGTATTGATGCATGCATGATGATCTGTTGCCTTCACTAGCAAAGCCCTATCAAAGAAGCACTTGGGTCTTCCTACATTTATATAAAAAAGAGATGATGGCCACATTACATGCTATTGACAAATGGTGAGAGTACCTGATGGGAAGATATTTCATAATTTATACCAACCACCATAGCCTCAACTACTTGATGGAATAGTGAGTCTCTTCAGAGGTACAATAAAAGTGCACTATTAAGCTCTTGAGATTTGACTATGAGATCAAATACAAGCATGGAGTTGATAATTCAATTGTTGATGCTTTATCATGCAATATGGAAGGGTGATTTTATGCTATCTTTTACCCATTATCTAATTGGGTAAAGCAAGTTCAAGCAGAAACAAGACATGATGACTTCTTGTAGGCAATTATTTGAAAGATTTTAAAATAATATTGATAAACCTTCACCCTATACATATACTAGAGGACTTCTTTGATATAAAAATTGGATGGTTCTAAGAGCCAACTCTGAGTGGTAAGGGAAGGTTCTTCAGTTTTTACATGATTCTCGAGAGGCAAGATACTCCAGCTTTCATAAGACATACAAGAAGGTTACCAAGAGCTTTTATTGGAAGGAAATCAAAAAAGACATAAAACATCATATTGCTTCTTGCGATGCATGTCAAAGGAATAAAATAGAGACACTTGCACCATCAGGGCTTCTCCAGGCTTTACCAATTCCTTAATGCATCTAGACTAACATTTCTATAGATTTCATAGATGGCCTACCAAACTCTCTAGGGAAAAGCATGATAATGGTGGTTGTTGATGGCCTTTCCAAATATGTCTATTTTATTGTAGTGGTGCATCCATGAAGTGCTTCTTAGATTGCTCAATTATTTGTAGAGCATATTTTCAAATTATATTGGGATGCCTACATCAATCATTTATGACTATAATCCACTATCCACTAGTACATTTTGACAAAAGTTGTTCCATCTTTAAGGCACTAAACTATGCATGAGTTCAGCTTATCATCCCCAATCCGATGGCCAAACGGAAGCAGTCAACTGATGCTTAGAGACCTATCTTAGATGCTTCTCTAGTCAGCAGCCTAACAAGTGGACTAGATGGCTTCTGTGGGCTGAATGGTGGTAAAACACTAGCTATCACTCCACATGGTTGACTCTGCATGAGATGGTTTATGGACAGGCCCTGCCTACAGTGCTCTTCTATATCCTTGGAACTACTAATATCCATCAATTAGAGGAAGAATTAAAGGATCAAGTCTGCATCCTTTGCCTATTAAAGGAAATCTTCATGTAGCCCATGCTAGAATGAAGCAAGAAGCAAAGAACATTATTCTGAAAAGGAGTTTGTGGTTGGTGATGTGGTATATTTTTGGCTCCAACCATGTCAACAAACTTCTATTGCTATTTGCAGCAATCTCAAGCTATCTCCTCGATTTTATGGACCACACAAAATTATTGAAAAAATTGGATCAGTTGCATATAGGCTTGAGCGACCAAGTGGATCTAAAATCCAACCAATTGTTCATGTCTCTTGCTTGAAAAAAAAGATTGGCTCGATGGATGTGGTAATTTATCGATTACCCAATTTAGAGGATGGGATACTTGAAATCCAATCCATGAAAACTCTTGATCGTTGTCTGAAAAAGTTATCACAATCACCAAATAACCAAGATGCTAGTCAAATGGGCCCATTTGCCTTCTAAAAATGCCATATGGGAAGATTGGCATAAACTTAAGGGGTGCTTTCCAAAATTTCAACCTTGAGGATAAGACTATTTCTAAGGGCAGTTGGAGTGATAGAAACCCAATTTTGGCAATAAAAAATGATATGAGATTTCCTTCAATAAAAATAAATTAGAATTTTCTTCTTAGCCTCTCTTGCTTTGGTATTGGGGTTAACTTTTTGGCTTCTCTTGTTTTAGTATTGATATCATTCAGAATCATATGGCCTATTTGGTATTATATTGATTTAGCATTTGTGCTAAATTAAATATGATGTAATAGATGGAATATTGGGCCTGAATCAATTTATATAATGTAATCCATTGGCTCTTAACAATAAGGCAATAAAGAAATCTCTTTTTTCTTCCTCTCCCTTTTCTCTTCTAATCGGAGGTTGATCGCTCAAAATGGTCATTGTTAGAAATCGGGCAGTTTCATGTATATATCTCAAAAATTTTTGAATATAGTGGAAGAGATCAAGATGAAACTCTTTTAATTTAGCATGCATCAGATCTAATCTATAAACTACCCATGCTCGAATCTATGACATATATAATCTGAAATTTAGAACAAGTATTTGAGATTAGATACCTTAGCGCCGTCAAACTTCACCGCAACTGATGATCATGGATTTAAAGATTCTTTGATCTGTATATGCATCCTATCTCCACAGGTATCCACACGAACCTCTGATCTGATCAAAGATACGATGATCTCTCCAAAGTGCTAGCTCTCTTACAAAGATCTTCTCTTGATGGCTAATTGAACTTCTTCTTCAGATCTCATAGACTCTCTAGAGATGAAGAAGAATCGAAGGAAGAAGAGGAGAGAGGAGGCTTGACGTATGAGAGAAATTTTTCATCTACTTAGGGCACCCAACACTTGAACTTTTATAGGGAGGAAAGGTGGCATGTACAAGAGGGGACATCCAATATTTTTTAATGCCAAAAATAAGGAGTCGCATGAGAAAAAAATCAGATCTGATATTTTTTCTCACGCCAACATCTTTCTCAACGTGCAAAGAATATGTTGGCACCACCTTTCTTTCCTATTATCCCTTGATTTATTTCCTTCTTATCCTCATCTTAACTTGAATCAAATTCAAACTGGTTTAAGAGAAAAGATGATGAGTCATGATTAGATGCCGCCCACCTTTATTGCACCCTCCTCTCATGCAAAAATACTTCATGTCAATATACATTAGTGTGTAATATTTTTGGCATAGAATTTAGGGCATACGCAAGGGAGAGAATCCCAAAGAGTTGGGACTCTAGGTATTTCAATTTGGTCCCAATCCAAATCTAATTTGGTTGGATCCAAAGAAAGGAGAGAATCTAATCCAATTAGGAACCTAATCTTCTCAAGAAAATCCTAATCTAATAAGGCATTAACTAAACCAAAATTCTGATCAAATAAAAATTAGTCTCTTTTATAATTGTGTTATCTCATAACTCAATCAGGTTTGATCTAATCAAATCCAATTCAAGTCAAATTGAATCCAATTCAATAGACTTGATCTGAATCTCATTGCTAAATTAAATTGAGTCAATTAGCAATCTAATTGCTAATTAATCCTTCTATAATTCACTAACTCTTAGTGAATTACTTAATTACAACTTTTGCATAAGGTTAACTATTAATCTTATTGATGATTATATCCATCAACGATTTATAATCATTAATCAACCATCTAATCAAATAAGAATCTCTTTTGTGTATGATCTCATAAGTTCTATTTTTTCTGATAGTAAGATATATTGTGATCTTTATTACAATATCATCGAAATTTTTTTTGATGAATTGGAATAATTCCAACTCTACCCTTCAAGGGTCATTAATCATCAAGATGATGCTCGACGAGTCTCATAATCTACTAGTCATGCCTAGCAGTATATAGTGACAACCCAATGAATAAAAATATTGAACTCCTAGGTACAATTATCGTATGATTCAATCTTTTTATCATGAGTTTCGATTCGACAGAGATCATGAAGAACTCATCAAACCTCAATATCAGTCATATGCCAAATTGGCTCAACTCGAGTTTATTTGTGAATACCATGAAAATTTATTTTTAGTATTCATCTTATTTTAGCCAAAAACTTTCTAAACTCAATCTCATAAATCATATAGAACTTTTTATTTTTTATCAAGATCGATAGATTTCATCTAGGTACATCCTACTTCTAACAATGAACCTGAACTCACTGAAGCCAACACACACCATAAGGATCTAAATGGCTAAGAGTCTAAGTTTAGGTACAGTCAAACTCAATAGCCTCACTGTGCATAGCTAATACATCATAGATCAAAGGACCACTCACACCACTACTGCATTAAGAAGATCACTGACAAGTGAGTAGATATCCAAATAATTTCTCATGATGACCATGCTCAATGTAAGTATTTCTCTAACAATCACCTGCACTCTCACCTAATATCTCCATACTACAGACTCAAGATTCAGCTGTTCGAAAAAGAAGTGATCCATGCATCGATCTAACTAGGTCAATCACTATCCTCCATGATGATCCTCCGATCAAAGTATTTAAAAATCAACCATTAATAATATATATCTTAAATTTTTATCATCTTGAGAATATACAAAATCATCTATTAATTTTTAAGATAAATTATGGACACATAAAATATGATTAAAAATTAAAATTATCTTTTATTAATAATAAATATTTTATACAAAATTATGTTCAAAAATTATAAAATGTGTCAACTAATAATTGGCTTCTAGAGCACACATCTAATAAACTTTCACTTGACCTAAAGCCAATTGGCTGTATACCTAAGACCCATTTTCTCAAGGTGAGATTCGTTCTTTTGCTAGTTGAGAGGCTTGGTTAGGGGATCCATCACATTCTGCATAGAGTCGACTCTCTATACCTCGACAAACTTCTTCATAAGGTGTTCGTGTATGATGTTGAACTGTCGCTCTATATACTTAGACTTCTGGTAAGATCTGAGCTCTTTAGCAAGGACAGTGGCACCATTGTTGTCACCGTGCAGTATAATAGCATTCGATGACATCACTGTTAGATGTGTGCCCTAGATGCCAGATTGGCTGACACATTCCAGTACAAATGTTAGGGCAAATTTATAATTTTGACTATAAATGAATAAAAAGATTATTCTACTATCACATTGTGTACATTATGTCTGTGATACATCCTTTGAGTTAGTAGGAATGTTAATTTATATTTTCAAGAGTTGAAAATTTAAGGCATGAATTTACATAACTAACTCATAAACAGCTCCTGACCATAGGATCATCATGAGGATGGTGATCGATCCAGAAGGTTGGTGTACGATCACTTTCTTACGGTAGATGTGTCTTGAGTCTACAGTGTGGAGACACGGAGCGAGAGTATAGGTATTCATTGAGAATGAGAGTACTGAGTGTGACCACCTCGAGCAGTCATAAGGAAGTCTATCTTCTCGTCAATGACTAGCTCGATGCTGCAGCTGTGTGTCTAGTTCTTCGACCAGAGGTACATCGATAGTTTATCTTGAGTGTGTTATAGTTTGACTACACCATAAATCAATCTCCTAGCCATTCAAAATCTTGAGGTATATGTTGGCTATAGCATATTCATTGTAGGAACCAGATTGCATCAAGATGGGATCTATCAACCTCGATAGATAAGAGGAGTAGTCCTATGATGATCGAAAGATTAAGTCCTTAAGCCCATGGCTATGGCAGAGTGAAATAATGGAAAAAGTTTTTCATTAAGATTTCACATCAGACTTGGATCGATCGATTGATTCATATGATTGATGTTGGGTTTGACGAGTTCACCTTAATCCTAATTCAGTCGGGACTCATGATAGAAGAACTCAATCACACAGGTAGCTGCACCGAGAGGTTCGTCTTCATTTCTGATGGATTATCACCATATACTGCTAGATATCACTAGTAAATTTTGAGAACAATTAGAATGATCTTGATGATCGATCATTCTAATTGTCTGAATCAGAAGAGTTCTGGTCCATCGAAAGGAGTTTCGATGATGTCGATAATGAGATCACGTATATCTCATTACCAAATGAAAATGAACCTAACTGGATCACACAAACAAGAGTTAGGGTCTGGATGTCATCAATTGAGCTAGTCAGTTCGATTGATTTGGATTAGATCCAATTAGGTTCAAGAAAATCGTGCTAGCACACAATTGAGCCTAACTTTCTCCTCGTGTAATCTTTTCTATCTCGACTAAGCCAAATGTGATTTGACTTATCCAGAGAATCTTGAGAAGGTTTCTCACAGTCTGACTAGAGTCAGTCCAGCTCAGAAAAGACTTATCTTAATTCATGAGATGAATTTAAGACAACACCTGCTAATTCCTGTCACCTGTCATTTTTGTTTTAGGACATTGGTCAAACGTTGATCTATGAACCTTGGACTGAAGGCCACTTGGCAAGAGGTCATTGGAGAGTTTTTGTGGAGTGTTCACCTGCTAATTTTACCCTCAAAGTGGGTGCCATAATCAGATATGGAGTGCACCCCAGGTGGATAAGGATAGAGTCCCATGAGATGAGGACTCTGATCCCTTGATCAACTTGGACTATGGGGCGCCATCTCACTGTGCTTATCCAGTGTTGGCACCAACAGTAGGAGGGATTGTGGGAATTCTTATTTGATATGATCAGATGATATCACTCCATCAATCAAAATTTTTTCAGAATTAATTTGAATTTTCTGATTGATCGAATGATGTGGCACTGCATGGTACAGCAGGGTCTATTTAAACCCTATCTGCGCCTAGGGTTTAGAGACTCTACTCAATAACCAGTAAAAACCTGAATTCTCTCCACTTCTTTATACCCCCTCTACTCCTCTCCCTCCCCTCTTCATGTCCAAGAGGTTGGGCATCCATCTGGTGCTTATCCAAGGCGTGGTGGCTCTTTGATTAGAAGGCTGCAGAGATTTATCGAGAAGCTGCTGCTCCAGCTTTAAAAGATCTTTTGAAGATCTTCTAGATCAGATCCAGATCTATTTTTGGAGCAAAGATTCATGATGAGAAGATGATCCAGATCCTACTAGAGTAGATACCGGTAGAGGCCAGGTGACTGCATAGCTATTTTAGAACCTCGGGCATTACTGCGATCATCTACAAGGAATCTAGTTACCCTAGAGGTATTTCTCTATTTCTCATGATTTTAGATTTAATATCAGATAATAGAAATTAGATCTAATAGATCTTAGATCTGAAATATTGTAGGATAATTTTTTTAAAAATATTTTGCCCTAGATCTCATTAGATCTGGAAGATCTTACAAGAAAAAAGTTGGTTTTTCCTTCAACTGGTATCAGAGCCAGGTTGATGGCTTTATTTCAGATCTAATTTAGATCTAATTTTTATTTTTATTTATCTAATATTAATAGATTTTAAATATCACATCAGATATGATAAGATCTGAAATCAAAAAAATTTAAAATTAAATCTAAGTAGATCTAACATGTATGAGATGCATGACTAGACTAGGAGTAGTTTAATCTATGAATAGTCTTATAGTTTTATATTTTAATATGATTAAAATATAAATTAGATCTAATTTATTTTATGATTTTTTGATATTATAAATATTATATTCAGATAAAAAATAAAAAATAAAATTTTAATTAATTCATAAGATTGATCTGTTGCATGCCTAGACTAGTTGTAGAATTATTCTAATAACTGTCTAAAATAGATTTTATATTGCATAGTTTAATTTAAATTTTATTTTTTAGATGTTGTATGTGATGTATCAGATCTGAAAGCATGCTAATTAGATCAGATTTTAATACATGAGATGTATGCAAAGCATGTATAAGTTAGATCTAAAATTATATATGTGATATGAAACTTAGATCTAACTAGTTTTGTAGTTAAATTAATATTTCTGATTAAGGTGTTCCTCATGGCCGTCCGGTCATAAGAACAAAGTAAGATTTAAGACCCTCTCCTCCCATTCAACGGGGTGTTCTTTTGGCATGTAGGGGTGCTGTACGTTCATCTTTAATCAGAAATCAAAATTTACTTTTCTGCAAAACCCTAGATCCTGAAACTCTAGGATTTATTTACATATTTTATTTATAAACCCAAGACTTAATTAATGAATTAAGCTTATGAAATTAAATTAGGTCTAAAATTAAGAATTTCAGATCTAAATTATTTTCATAAAATTGGGTTCGGGCTTGGGTAGCTCAATTAGGTCTAGCGGTTGATCAAACCGAATCAAAAGTTGGTTAGGTGGGATCATGAAAGCTAATAATTGACCAGCCTAATAGGATTAAGTCTAGGATAAGATCGAATCATATTTAGATGTGACTCGATCAAGTTAAGACCTAATTTGGCTCAGTGGTTAGAGCCTGGATTGTAGGCTAACCCAATTGATTTTGGTTCGATAATTTGGTATCTAAGGTAAGTTGGGCAGATGCGACCGATTGATTTTTAATTAGGAGCTACTCGACTCGAATGCATTCTTGTCGAGTTAATGGCATATCCCTTCCATCGGTCTCACTTACCTGGCCATATGTGTCGACCTAGTTCTGATTTGAGGTGGCTAACAATTCGAGCTAACCCATGCCACTAGGTTAGTCATAATTGTTATGACTATGTCAAGTCAAGTTTAATGAGACCTAAATCAAATCTCCCTAAGAAAATATTAAGTCTATGGTCTTCCACCATTGTGGATGTGCGGGCCCTTCCCAGGGTTGATTGTTCTCGACTGGTTACAGTGGCTCAGTTGCACCGAAAAGATGCAACCATGTCCATTAGGCATTGGATGCTACGGATTAGAGGATGGGTTGTGCTCAATATTTTGAATACGGTGAGGGACCCAATCAGAAATCTAATTCGTGCAAATGGTGGGTCTGACTTAACTAAGGATTGGAGCAATATTTTCGGACATGGTGAGCTTCATGAATTAGAGATCAAATTTTGGATGCACCATAATTAGAGAATCATTGGACAAGAGTTGTCCACTCATCGGTTGACCCATCACCAATAACTGTTAGGTGAGGTGGTGAGCCAGTCGGTGAGACCGCACCACCCACTAGAAATCACTAATCATGGAGATTTTCACATCTCTACCTAGAGAGTGTAGGGATTTAAGAAAATAGTGAGAGCCTAATTTGTTTAAAAATAAAACTCCTAAATAAATTGGTTAATTCTGATTACAAAATCTAACTAGAAACTCTTGACTCTCTACAGGAAACATGTCTGCGTCCAACCCCCTGACCAAAATACTAGACACCCACAGATTGACTGGACCTAATTTCAAGGACTGGTTGAGAAATTACAAAATTATTCTAGATTTCAAAAAACTGACTCATGTCTTGGACCAGGATCCACCTGCCATACCAGCACATCCGACTGCTGAACAAAGAGCATCTCTAAAAAAGTGGATGGATGATGATAACAAAGCCAGGTACTACATGTTGGGTGCTATGTCTGATGACTTGCAGCGTCAGCATGAGAACATTATGACTACCTGCCAAATGTTGGCTTGTCTATAAGAGTTGTTTGGTGAATAAAGTCGCGCAGCCAAATATCAAGTCTGTCAAAGATTTTTTAAGGCTAAAATGCATGATGGACAGTCAGTCCAAGATTATTGTTTGTCAATGATCAAGGACATTGAGGAGCTTGAGAAGCTCGATGTCATCTTAGACAGAGATTTTTAGATTGATGTGATCCTTCAGTCCTTGTCTGATGCATATGGTCAGTTCATCATGAACTTCCATATGCATAAGATACAGTGTACTTTGGCTGAGTTAATGAACATGTTGATTACAGCTGAGCTTTCTTTGAAGGGTTCAAAAGCCTCAGTCCTTACTGTGGAGCGGACTTTTTCCAAAAGAAAGTCTTTTGGAAAGAAGAAAAAGTCTACGAAAAAGCAGAAGGTGGATGGAAAGAAGAAGAAGACGAAATTGAAGAAGAAGGCTGCTGAAAGGAAAAAATATTTTCACTGCAATTCAGATGGCTATTGGAAGTGAAACTGTCCTCAATACCTAGCCACCGTGAAGAACAAGAAGGATGGTCCTTCTGGAGGAATGCTCGTTATAGAATCTAATCTTACGGTTTTCTCTGCATCTAGTTGGATACTTGACTCTGGTTCTAGTGCTCATTTGTGCACTTCTATGCAGGATCTTGAGGAGAGCAGGAGGCTGAGGGATAGGGATATGATCCTACGCATCGAGAACGGAGCAAGAGTTGCTGCTGTGGCCATGGGAACCTACCCTCTACGATTACCGTTAGGATTAGATTTAATTCTTAGAGATTGTTATTATATGCCTGCAGCAAGCAGGAATTTGATTTTTATTTCATGTTTAGTACAAGAAGGCTATGTGATTAGCTTTTATAAGAACCATTGTAACATATTTTAAGAAAATAATAAAGTTGCAAATGGTTTTCTTATTAATGGTCTCTATCAGCTACATATTGATGTATCTGTATTTAATATCGAGCAAAATATGAATGCCATAGGAATTAAAAGGCCTAGAGATAGTCTAAATGATAGGTATCTATGGCACCTAAGGCTAGGTCATATAGCGGAAGACAGGGTTAACAAATTGAAAAAATTCGGGCTATTGAGTCCATTGACTTCCGAGTCATATCCAGTTTGTGAATCATGCCTTCAAGGCAAAATGACCAAGCTCCCTTTTACAGGACATAGGAAAAGAACCTACTTGTCCTAGTACATACAGATGTGTGCGGCCCATTTGATGTGCCGGCTAGAGGCAACTATGTCTACTTCATTACCTTCATCGATGATATGTCTAGGTATGGGTATGTGTTTCTAATAAACACAAATCTGAAGCCTTTGAAAAATTCAAAGAATTCAGACATGAAGTAGAAAAATAAACAAGAAAGCCCATTAAAGTTCTTCGATCAGATCGAGGAGGTGAATACCTTAGTTGGGAGTTCTTAGACTATCTTAAGGACAATGGCATACTCTCTCAATGGACTCCATCTGCAATGCCATAACTCAACGGAGTTTCAGAATAGAGGAACTGGACCCTATTAGATATGGTCCGTTCCATGATGAGCTTCACGGACCTCCCTGAGTTTCTTTGGGGATATTTCTCATGACAGCAATATATGTATTGAATAGGATTTCCTCTAAAATGTTCCTACCACACCGTATGAGATATGGCATGGTAAGAAGCCAAGTCTGAGTCATCTCAAAATTTGGAGTTGTCCGGCTCATGTCAAGAGACAGCAGGCGGACAAGTTGGAGTTCAGATCTTTTAGAGCTCGATTCACAGGATATCCTAAAGTGTCATTAGGATACTATTTCTATATTCTAGAAGATCACAATGTGATTGTGAATTGACATGCTATTTTTCTTGAAAAATAATTTATTCAAGATGGTGGCATCAGAAGAATAATTAAGTTCAAAGAGAATGTCTCCCAAGAGCAACGAGCTAAAGAACCTGAGGAATCTAATCAATTAAAATCAGTCCTAACACAATCTCTTCCACCTCGTAGATCGACTAAGATTTTCTGTTCTCCTAAAAGGTACTTAGGTACTATACAAAAGGAAGTAGAGGAAATGTTCTTCACAGAAAATGGGGCTCATGGTGACGACCCCAAAACCTATGACGAGGCGATATCAGATATCGACTCTGAGAAATGGTTAGAGGCAAAGAGATCAGAATTTGACTCGATGCACTCAAACCAAGTCTGGACCTTGGTAGATCCATCTGAAGGTATTGTACCTATTAGGTGTAAATGAATCTTCAAGAGAAAAATAGATACAGATGAAAATGTGGAGACATTCAAGGCTAGGCTCATAGCGAAAGGTTATAGTCAACATGAAGGCATTGACTATTAGGATACCTTTTCGTCCGTAGCCATGCTAAAATTCATCTGCACATTGCTTGCTGTTGCAGCCTATTTTGATTATGAAATATGGCAGATGGACGTGAAAACAACGTTCTTAAATAGATATCTTGAGGAAGATACCTATATCGAACAGCCATTTAGTTTCACATCCAGTGATGATGATCGCAAGATCTGCAAGCTGCAAAGGTCTATTTATGGACTTAAGCAAGCATCTCAGAGCTGGAATACTCATTTCAATGATGTGATCAAAATATTTGGTTTCATAAGAACGAGGAAACATGTGTGTTCAAGAAGGTCAGTGGGAGCGCAGTTGTCTTCCTCGTACTGTACGTAGATGACATCCTCCTAATTGAAAATGATATTTTCATATTAACCTCAGTCAAAATATAGTTGTCTAAGGAGTTCTCTATGAAAGATCTAGGAGAGGCATCCTTTATACTGGGTATTAAGGTCTATAGAGATAGACCAAATAGGATGCTGGGACTTTCATAGAAGATGTACGTAGATGAGGTGCTAAAAAGGTTTAGCATAGAAAACTCCAAAAGAGATTTAGTACCTTTTAGACATGGCATTCATCTCTCCAAGAAGATGTGCCCTAGCACACCTGAGGAGATTGAACACATGAGCAAGATCCCTTATGCTTCGGCAATAGGAAGCCTCATGTATGCCATGCTATGTACACGACCTGATATAGCCATGCTTGAATAGGAAGCCTCATGTATGCCATGCTATGTACACGACCTAATATAGCCCATGCTGTGAGTGTCACAAGCAGATATCAGTCGAATCCAGGCGAAGAGCACTGGACTTCTGTAAAATATATCCTTAAGTACTTGAGAAGGACTAAGGATATGTTTCTAGTCTTTGGGAATGAAGAACTCCATGTTCAAAGATTTACAGACTCAGACTTTATGTCTGATATAGATGATCGAAAGTCGACATCTGGAAGTCTGTTCATTTGCAATGGTGGTGCAGTTAGCTGGAAGAGTTCCAAGCAGACGGTGATTGCTGATTCTACCATGGAGGCAGAATATATTGCCGCATCGAAAGCTACGAAGGAGGTATTTTGGTACAAGAAGTTTACCGCAGAGCTTAGAGTGATGTCATCGGATGCCATCCCTCTTTACTGCGACAATAATGGCACCATAGCCCTAGCTAAGGAGCCAAAACCTCATCAGAAGTCCAAACATATCGAGCGGCGATTTCATCTAATCCATGATTATCTCAAAAAAGGTTATGTCGAGGTTAAGAGAGTCGACTCCATAGACAATGTGGCAGACCTACTGACAAAGTCATTAGACCAGCAGAAGATCGAAGCCCACCTTGAGAAGATGAGACTTAGATATGTAGCCAATTGACATTAGGTCAAGTGAGAGTTTGTTAGATGTGTGCCCTAGATGCCAGATTGGTTGATATATTTCTGTACAAATGTAAGGATAAATTTATAATTTTGACTATAAATGAATAAAAAGATTATTCTACTATCACATTGTGTACATTATGTCTGTGATACATTCTTTGAGTTAGTAAGAATGTTAATTCATATTTTCAAGAGTTGAAAATATGATTTGGCTCACCCAGAGAACCTTGAGAAGGTTTCTCACAGTCTGATTGGAGCCAGTCCAGCTCAGAAAGGACTTGTCTTAATTCATGAGATGAATTTAAGACAACACCTGCTAATTCTTGTCACCTGTCATTTCCGTTTTAGGACATTGGTCAAACGTTGACCTATGAACCTTGGACTGAAGGCCACTTGGCCAGAGGTCATTGGAGAGTTTTTGTGGAGTGTCCACTTGCTAATTTTACCCTCAAAATGGGTGCTATAATCAGATATGGAGTGCGCCCCAAGTGGATAAGGATAGAGTCCCATGAGATGAGGACTCTGATCCCTTGATCAACTTGGACTGTGGGGCGCCAATCTCACTGTGCTTATCCAGTGTTGGAGCCAACAGTAGGAGGGATTATGGAAATTTTTATCTAATATGATCAGATGATATCACTCCATTAATCAAATTTTTTTCAAAATTAATTGAAATTTTTTGATTGGTCGAATGATGTGGTACTGCATGGCGCAGCAGGGTCTATTTAAACCCTGTCTGCGCCTAGGGTTTAGAGACTCTGCTCAATAACCAGCAAAACCCTAAATTCTCTCCACTTCTCCATACTCCCTCTGCTCCTCTCCCTCCCTTCTTCACATCCAAGAGGTTGGGCATCCATCTGGTGCTTATCCAAGGCATGGTGGCTCTTTGATTAGAAGGCTGTAGAGATTTATCGAGAAGCTGCTGCTCCAGCTTCAAAATATTTTTTGAAGATCTTTCAGATCTGATCCAGATCTAATTTTTAGAGCAAAGATTTGCGAGGAGAAGATGATCTAGATCCTACTCAAGTGGATATTGGTGAGGCCAGGCAACTGCATGGCTATTTTAGAACCTTGGACATTGCTGCGATCATCTATAAGGTAATCTAGTTACCCTAGAGGTATTTCTCTATTCCTCATGATTTTAGATTTAATTTTAGATTTAATATCAGATAATAAGAATTAGATTTAATAGATCTTAAATCTGAAATATCGTAGGATAATTTTTTTTGAAATATTCCACCCCAGATCTCATTAGATCTGGAAGATCCTACAAGGAAAAAGTCGATTTTTCCTTCAATCACATCCAACTCTACAATGAATTTTTTGAATTAGAATACTTTCTTAGCAGCTTTAGAGGTGACGATGTCCTTAGCTTCTATGGTCGAATCTGTAATGATCAGTTGTTTGAAACTCTTCCAGCTAATTGATCTGCCATTACATAGAAAAATACACTTCGATGTAGACCTTCTATCATCGATATTAAATATGAAGTCCAAATCGTTGTATCCTTTCACTTTTAGTTCCAATCCTCCACCAAAGATCAAGAATAAATTTTCAGTTCTTCTCAAGTACTTTAGCATATTCTTCATAGTAATCTAGTGCTCTTTACCTAAATTCGACTGATATCTACTCGTGATACTCACGGCATGGACTATATCAGGTCATGCACATAGCATGGCATATATGAGGCTTCCTATTATCGAAGTATAAGGATTTTGCTCATAGGTTGGATCTCGTCAGGTGTGTCAGGACACATCTTCTTAGAGAGATGAATGTCATGCCTAGGGGATAAGAGATCCCTCTTAGAATTTTCTATACCGAAGCTCTTCAGTACCTCCTCTATGTACATCTTCTATGAGAGTCCTATCATTCTCTTAGATCAATCGCTATAGACCTTTATACCAAGAATGTGTAAACTTTCTCCTAGATCTTTCATAAAGAATTTCTTTGACAACCATACTTTGATCGTTGCCAACATGAAAATATCATTCTTAATTAGGAAGATGTCATCCATGTATAGTACAAGAAATGTGACAGCACTCCCACTGATTTTTTTATACACTCACAGCTCCTTCTCACTTTTTATGAAATCAAATGATTTGATCACATCATTAAAGCAAGTGTTCCAACTCTGAGATACTTGCTTGAGTCCATATATGGACCTTTGTAGCTTGCAAACCTTATGATCATTATAATTGGATATGAAACCTATAGACTACTACATATAAATGTCTTTCTCAAAATATCCATTTAGGAAGACAGTTTTCATTTTCATTTGCTAGATTTCATAATTATAATAAGCCACAATCGCATGCAGAGTCTGGATGAATTTTAGCATGGTCACGGATAAAAAGATTTTCTGATAGTCAATATCTTCGTATTGACTATAACCATTCGCAACCAGCTTTGTCTTATAGGTCTCTCCTTTACCATCCAAATCATTTTTTTTTATAGATCCATTTACACTCAATAGATACAATACCTTCAGATGGATCTACTAAGGTCTAAATCTGGTTGGATGCATGGAGTCAATTTCTAACTTCATTGCTTTCTTTCATTTCTCGGAGTCTATATCTAATATCGCCTCATTATAGATCTTGGGATTATTCTTAATGTCTCTATCTCTCACAAGAAATGCTTCTTCTAGGTCTTCTGTAAGAATACCTAAGTATCTTTTAAAAAGATGGAAGATCCTACTTGATCTACAAGGTGGAGGAGATACCATATCTACTGGCTTATTACTAGGTTCAGATTTTTGGACTCAATGCTCTTCAAAGACCTTCTTTTTGAGCCCAATCTCCCTCCCACTGCCTCTATCTTGGATAAACTCATTTTTCAAGAAGACAGCATGATGGCTCACAATCATATTGTGACTCTCTGAAAGATAAAAATAGTATCTCATAGATTTCTTAGGATATCCTATAAAATAAGCCCTAAATGACCTAACCTTTAACTTGTCCATCTGCTGTTGCTTGATATGAGATGGACATCTCTAAATCTTGAGGTAATCAAGACTTGATTTCTTGTTATTTTATAACTTGTATGGTGTAGTAGGAATAGATTTAGAAGGAACCCTACTCAAAAGATGAATAGTAAAAAGTAATGCATGATCCCAGAGAAAAATAGAAAGATTTGTGAAGCTCATCATGTACTGAACCATATCCAATAAGATATAATTTTTTTTTGAATATCCCATTGAGCTAAGGTATCCTTGGAGGTGTCTATTGTGAAACTATACCATTATCTTTGAGATAGCCTCAGAATTTTTCACTAAGATATTTTTCTCCTCGATCTGATCGAAGAATCTTTATAGATTTTTTGATTTGCTTCTCCACTTCATGCCTGAACTCTTTGAACTTTTTAAAAACTTCAGAGTTATGTTGCATCAGGTACATAAATCTATTCTATAAAAAATCATCAGTAAAGATTATGAAGTAGAAATAGCCATTCCTGGCCTGTATATCGAATGGACCATACTCATCAGTGTACTTCAGGACTAATATCTCAGTATTTCTTTTTTTGTATCCTATAAAGGATAGCTTGATCATCTTTTCTTAAAAATAGGACTCACAAACTTAATAAGACTCAGAAGTCAATGGCCCAAAAAGATCATCTTTCTCCAATTTGTTAAGTCTACCTCTCTTACATGGCCTAGTCTCAAGTGCCATAGATATTTCTGGCTAATCTTATCCCTAAGTCTCTTAGACCCTACAGTATTCACTATTTTCTTGTTAATATTAATACACATCCACATGTAAATGATAAAATCCATCAATCAAAAAAGCACGTGCATCAATTTTATTTCTAAAATAAATTGTATAAAATTTTTATTGAAATAAAAATTGTAATTATCCTATACCAGTATAGATACAAAAATCAAAATTCTATTGGCTATAAGTAAATAATAACAATCTTTCAAAAATAAATAAAATCCTAACAATAGTCACAGAGAATAGGTCCCAACGACTACAGTAGCAACTCTTGCTCTATTACCGACTCGAAGGATGATTTTGCCTTCTCTTTGCCCTCTAACTTCCTCTAGATCCTGCATAGAAATGCACAAGTGAGCATTTGAACCAGAATCTAAAATTCAACTAGAAGAAGAGAAAATTATTAAATTAGTTTTAATTATGAGCAAATCAGATATACCTTCAGAAGATGTATCCTTCTTCCTGTTCTTCATACTTGCTAGATGCGCAAGATAGTTCTTTCTCTAGTGGCCTTTGACATTACATTGGAAATACTTTTTCTTATCGCTGGCCTTTTTTAAAACCTCTTTCTTCGATCGACTCTCAGTCTTCTACTTTTTCACAAACTTCTTCATTTTTCAAAAAGACTTTCTCTTGGAGGAAGCCCACTCCATAGTAAGAATCGTGCCCCTTGAATTTTTCAAGATATCCTTAGCTATCACCAACATATTCAATAACTCGGATAAGATGGTATCAATCTTATTCATATGGTAGTTGATGATAAACTATCTATATGAATCAGAAAGGGATTTCAGGATTTGATCCACCTGTAATTTCTTATCCATCATCATTTCGAGCTTCTGAACTCTTCGATGTCCTTGATCATTATCAAATAATAATCATTGACAGACTGCCTATCACGTATCTTCACTTTGAAAAATCTATTAGAGATCTCAAAATGAGCCGTGTGGCTCTACTTACCATACAACTCTTGTAGGTGAGTCAACGTATCCTTGGCAGTCCTCATATCTTCATGTTGGCACTAAAGATCATTGGACATAGATGCAAGAATGTAGCACCTAGCCCTATTGTCTTCATCCATCCACTTTTCAAGTATGGCTCGTTAATCAAGGGATGGATGAGCCAAAAACACAAGCATATCTTGGTCAAGGACATGGGTCAACTTCTCGAAACTGAGATCAATTTTCAAGTTCCTAAGTCAGTCTTGGTAATTTATCCCGATCAACCTATTGGTGTCAAGGACATAGGCTAGAGAGTTAGAACTCGACATGGTCATCTGCAGAGAGAATAGTTTTTAATTAGATATTTATACTAGTTAAATATTTATTTTAAGGACTTTAAAAATAAATAAGATTTTCACTATTTTCTTGAATCTCCCATATTTTTCGGCTAGAGAAACGAAAATCTATACATATAGGTATTACGATCCTGTTGATCTATACGCACCTCACCTAATAGTTATTGATGAGCACAGATCAATGAGTGGATAATATTTTATCTATTATTTTACTAAGCAAGATGCAGCAGATTCAGTCTTTAAGTTCTATGGCCTCACCTAACAATTATTAGTACATTTCTTAGTTAAGTCAGACCCACCATTCACTAGTAGGTGCAAAGCCATCATTGAGTCCCTTACCTAATAATTATTAGGTCCAATCTTATCTCTACCCCAGGACATCCAATACCAATAAAGTGGTTATATTTTTTTAATGAAACTGAACCATTGTGATCATCCGAGAATGATCAACACCAAAAAAGGATCTACATCTTTACAACGATAAAAGACTATTAGACTTAATATTTAATTGAGAAGATTTAGGTTCAGATCTCATCTAAGTCAGTACATCTGATGTCTAACTAACTAGATTTAGATCAGCACAATCTCATGTTTGACAAACCTAGTCAGTATGAATGAACATGAATGACCAAGCAATCTTATCAATTTATAATCGACCAAGTTGGCCAGATTAGTGAGATCGATGGGAGGCAACCTAATGCTAGCCTTAAACACCCACTAGATTGGCTAGGTAAGCATGGTTCCAATTAAAAATTATCGATCGAGATTTATCTTAGACATCAATTGATCAATTAAAAATAATCGATCGAGATTTATCTTAGACATCAATTGATCAATTAGAATTGAACAGGTCAGCCTAGTGATTTGGGCTCAAACCACTAAGTCACATTCGATCTTGAGTCAATTAATTTATATAAAAAATATGAATTGATGCGACCAACTATAACTAAACTTGACTTTGAGCCTCTTTAACCTAATTCTAACTAACTATTGAATAGGTTCAATCAACTGCTCAAAATTGATAATAGATTCTAATCTGATCTAATCAATAACCTTAATTATAGTCTAATCACAAGACCCAATTGTTCAACCTATATCCTTATATATAAATATAAAATTTATATTTTAAAAATAATTTTAGATTATATTTTATTGTATGAATTAGTGATTTATGATCTCAAAATATTTTCAGATCTAAATCTAAAGTCATATAATTCATATATGCTATTTTAGATCTAAAATCTATAAAACATATATCACATATATAATTTTTAGATCTAAAACTAATATGAAACATATCTCATACATGCATAATTAGATCTAAAATTATAATTAAAATATTTTAAAAATATTTTTTTAAAAATTCATTCACATCGTACTAGGACAATCTTTTCAATATAGGGGGTTAACCCTATATCAAGGCAATCTTATATTAATTTGATACAAACTTTAATCATATTAATTTTAGATCTAACATTAGCAAAGACATATCATATACATCAAATTTTAGATCTAAAAGAATGATTTATATGGTTCAAAAACTTATTTTAAAATTAATCAATCTTATGCTAGGACAATCTTTTCAACATTGGGGGTTAATCCTATATCAAGACAATCTTATATTAGTATAAGATTGATTTTAATTCCATTCAAACTTTCAATCTAAATCAAAAATTAGATCTATACATGTCAAGAAAATTCATGATTTTGATACCACTGTTAGATACCAAACAATTTCATGCATGTATTTTAAAAATTTTGAAATGTAATGTAAAAGATCTAGATTAAATACTTTTAATCCAGCATGCATCAAATCTAATCTGTAAACTATCCGTGCTAGGATCTATAATATACACATCCTAAAATTTAGAATAAGTATTTGAGATCAGATCCTAATACCTTAGCAGGGGTCGAACTTCATCACAATTGATGATTGTGGATTTGAAGGTTCCTTGAGCCACACATGCGTCCGACCTTCATAGGTATCCATATAAAGCTTTGATTTGATCAAAGGTATGATGATCTCTCTAAGGTACAAGCTCTCTTATAGAGATCTTCTCTTGATGGCTGATCTAACTTCTTCTTCAGATCTCACAAATTCTTAGAGACAAAGAAGAACTGGAGGAAGAAGAGGAGAGAGGAGGCTCAACATATGAGAGAAATTTTTCATCTACCTAGGGCATCCAACTCTTGGACTTCTATAGGGAGGAAAGTTGGCATGAATAAGAGGTAGTGTGAGAAAGAAATCAGATCTAATTTTTTTTTTCTTATGCCAACTTCTTTCTCAACATGCAAAGAATAAGTTGGCACCACCTTTCTTTCCTATTATCCCTTAATCTATTTCCTTCTTATCCTCATCTTAATTTGAATCAAATTCAAATTGGTTTAAGGGATAAAATGATAAGTCATGATGAGATGTTGCCCACCTTTATTGTGGCCTCCTCTCATGCAAAAATATTTCATTCCACTCTACATTAGTGTGTAATATTTTTGGCATGAAATTTAAGGCATGCGTAATGGAGAGAATCCCAGGAGTTGGGACTCTAGATATTTCAATTTGGTCTCAATCCAAATCTGATTTGATTAGACCCAAGAAAAAGAGAGAATCTAATCTAATTAGAAATCTAATCTCCTCAATAAAATCTTAATCTAATAAGAATTAATTGAATTCAAGTCTTGATCAAATCAGGAAGTCTTTCTTGTAATTGAGTTATCTCATAACTCAATTAGGTATGATCCAATCCAATCCAATCTAAATTAAACTGAATTCAATTCAATTAGACTTGATCTGAACCTTATTGCTCAATCAAATTGAGCTAATTAGTAATTTAATTACTAACTAATCTTCTTATAATTTACTAACTTCTAGTAAATTACTTAGTTATAACTTTTACATAAGATTAATTATCAATCATATTGATGATTATACCCATCAATGATTCATAATCATTAATCAACCATCTGATCAGATAAGAAACTCTTTTGTACATAATTCTATAATTTCTATTCTATCTCATAGTGAGATATATTATGATCTCTATCACAATATCATCGACACTCCTTTCGATGGGTTGGAACAATTCTAACTCTATCAGTCATCGATCATCACCCAACATCAGTTATATACTAGATTGGCTTAACTCAAGTTCATTTCTGAATCTCATGAAACTCTTTTCTAGTAGTCGCACTTGCTTTGGCCAAAGACTTCCTGAACTCAATCTCATGAATTGTATAGGACTTTTTCTTTTCTATCAAGAATGATAGATTTCATTAAATACATCCTAATCCTAACAATAAATCTAAACCCACTAAAGCTAACATACACTATAAGGATCCAAATAGCTAAGAGCTCAAATTTAGGTGCAGTCAAACTCAGTAGCCTCACTATGAATAGCCAATGCACCATAGGTCAAAGGACCACTCACACCACTGCAACATCAAGAAGATCACTGATAAGTGAGTAGACATCCAAGTGATTTCTCATGATGGTCATGCTCAGTGCAAGTTATTCTCGAATAACCGCCTACGCTCTCATCCTAGTATCTCCACACTACAAACTTGAGACTTATCTATTCAAAAAGGAGGTGATCGATGCACTGATCTAACTAGATCAATCACTATCTTTTGTGTTGATCCTCTGATCGAGAGTATTTAAAAATCAATCACTAATAATGTATGTCTCAAATTCTTAACATCTTGAGAATATATAAGATCATCTGTTAATTTTTAGGACAAATCATAGACACATAAAATATGTTGAAAATAAAAATTACTCTTTATTAATAATAAATATTTTATAAGTATAAAATTATGTTCTGAAATTATAAAATATGTCAGCCAATAATTGACTTCTAGGATACACATCTAACAATCATGATACGTGGAGGCATGTATCATTATAGTTTAATTTGAAAGGGGTAGTCTATATTTCATTCTATAGGAACAGATTTTTAACTATAATTTAATTTGCAGAGCACACTTCACTACTCCTATTCATACATAGAAGTTGGAAAGTAATTAGGTTTAGTCTTTAGGTCCCTTCTAAGCAAGAATAAGTGAGAGCGTAGCAAATCAGTGCTATGCTAATTAATAGTGAAAAGAGCTATGGAAGACAATCCCTCATGCTACTTTAGGAGATCCCTAGAAGCCTCGAGTAGGTGATAAGCCTGAATGTGTAGCGTTAAAGTATGACATTGCCTTTCAAGTTTTGGATTCCATTTGTGCAGTTTAACTTTGAAAATTTGAGTTGCAAACTCTACATGATGGTACTTTATTTCTAAAAGTTTGTTTCATAGCTTGGGTAATGCTTTAATAGTTGTTGTGGAAGTAACCTATCGATCAGGATAACCTCTCTTTTTAGTGTGCATCTAGAGCAACTTAGCAAAATCATGCCAGATGCAAGCCTGGGACCTTGACTCCATGCTCACTTCAGACCGCCAACTCAATTAGCCAAGCGAGTGAAGCCCGTAATTAACATCCATGACTAACAACCTTGATCTAAAGGTTAGTGGATGGATTTTTCTCCCCAATAGACTATCAAAACATGGCTCAATGGCCTAAAGAATCAGGCCTAGTAACACATCAATTCTAGCTAGCAGTCTATGGCTCTACGTTCTTATAAAAAAGGTAAAAAGGGGACCCTAAAAAGAAAAAAAAGTAAAAAGAACAATGGGGAAGGGAGAACCTCCCAAAAATAAGTAACCTCTCTCTCTCTCCATCCTACTCCTTTCCTCTATTGTTCTCGAGCTCTAACTAACTTAAGCACCAAAGGGTCCCCCCTAAAAATCCACCAACGAGTGCAAACTTTTCTTACAGGTTTCCTCCAACATTTTGGATCTCGAACGACATTCAACTCTAGCCATGTCAGTGCCTAATCAGAGTTTCATAGCAATAGATTAGCACTAAAGAAAGGATATAAGCCCATTTCTAAAGGAAAGAGAACATGGCATAGATAAAAGCCCATAACTCTATCGCTTCTCATCAGCGATCTCCTCATCACAGCCAGAGCAGTACTGCTCGAGGATCTGTTATGGTGTAGTCCCCTATCATGATGGACCTGCAACCCATTGATGTCTTGGTCTGCCAAATACAGATGCTGATCGGCACGTACAGTAGCTCCAATAGGTGACAAAGCGATGGTAGTAGGTGGAACCAAGTCCTCAAGCAGCTCCTTTCTGATGTAGCTGGTGATCTCACTCTAGGAGCTTGGGATCCACCCTCTAATGGTGTTTCCATCATACCCTTGCTCCCATGCCCCGATCCTCCTCACATCGAAGCCAAGGGGAGGAGGCTCGATCATGGAGCTCTTTTTTTTGATGGAGATTCGACTTTGAGCTATTCTCTTAGGCCCAAAAAATCACGACGGAAGAAAAAACTCTAGAAGAAAGTCTAAGATATCGAGTGTCGCCACAATGAGGTCCAGAATAGAGCCCACTAGAATAGTGATGCTATCAACCTCAACTCCCAACCTCCCTTCTCTGAGACTATTCTGAGCGAACCAATCTCGAATCGGTTCAAGATGCCTCAATTGGAGCCATATGATGGCTCCTCAGATCCCTTTGACTATCTAAAGGGTTATAGGATCCTTATGATATTGCAGGGCACCTCAGATGCCCTCCTCTGTCTTGCTCTCCTGGCCACCTTTAGGAAGTTGGCATGGGTTTAATATCCAGGACTCCAACTCGGCTCCATTTACTCATTTGAACAACTCGACAGACTGTTTATTGCCTACTTCGACAACAATAGAGCTTACCCAAAGAATTTTGATAGTCTCTTCTCTCTTCGACAAGAAGAAGGTGAATCGCTATGTAACTATGTTACATGCTTTAATGCCACCGTGCTAGAGATGTGCAACCTCGATGAGTTAGTGGCCATATCAGTGCTCAAGTAAGGACTATGGAATAAGCGCCTCATGGTCACGATACTGAAGAATGCCTCTAGCTCAAGGATCAGATTAAGATCTTGATCCAGAGAGGCTACCTCAGCAAGTATGTTCGAAGCAGTGGGACTGAGGATTAGAGAAGCTACACTAGCAATCGCCCAGATGAGAAAAATAATGGCAACCGATCAATGGCTGGGGTTATCAACATGATTTTTGGCTTCGTCGATGGTAAGGAGGGTAGAGGACTGAATTGAGGTGGTAGAGAGACAGTGTGTGAGATATTGTTTCATTTTTTGATAGTCATACTCCTCATAATGGCACTGTCATTATATCACTGACGATAGCAAGCCATGATATAAAAAGAATTCTAGTTGATAATGAAGGTTCAACTTGTTGGGAATATGTCCTAAAGTCAATTATCTAACTGTAGATGATTGTATATTTTGTATATGAATTATAAATAAATTAATAAAATTTATTTAGTAGTTCATCATATCTTACATCTTCCTTATAGAACTCTTGTTATTATGATGAAGTCTTTAGAACTATTAAACACTCGATAAAGGAGGATTTATCAAATAGTTTTTAAATTTTGTTGATGATCAAATGATACATTATTAATGGGATGACAATGCTTATCAAGTATAGATCATTGTGTATCATATAGATTAGTTATCTTCATAATCAAGGAGTGCAGAGATACTGGTATGACATGCAGATGAAATGTAAGAGTATATTTTACTGAACATGACTCAATTATAGAGCACTCTACCATCAAAAGCTACTCATGAAGAATATAGGTATAAATATCCCTCTGACCTGAGATCACCATTTACCAACAACTTACTGTACTTTAGTATCAAAATATCTATATTTTTAATATAGTGATAGAAGATTTCTAAATACAGTCAAGTACTTGTGAAATCTATGTGTGAGTCAAGATAGAATTGACCACTCAAGTTATTAAAGATAGTGCTACACTATTTTAATTCAGTAAAACTTTGGTCAGGATAATTCTTGTGACTAGTCACAGGATTTATAAGATTGAAATATAATTTGGAAGACTCATTAATAGATTGATAGTTTATCCCATAGTCATCGTAAGTATTAAGGGTCAAAGAGATAAATTATATAGTGACTATATGCCAAGATTCTTAAATGTTGCTTGGCAATAATTCAACCTATCCAAACATCGAGTATCATTACTAGATGATCACTTTGATTAGTATGAAAATTAGTTTCTATATTATTGACTTACTGTTCGAACCTATAGAGCCACACATACTAGAGATTTATATCTGATCAGATGGTTGATTAATAATTATGAATAATTAATGGATATAATCGTCAATATGATTGATGATTAACCTTATGTAAAAATTATAATAAAATAATTTATTAATAGTTAGTGAATTATAGAAAGATTAATTAGTAATTAAATTATTAATTAGCTCAATTTGATTGAGCAATGAGTTCAGATCAAGTCTAATTAAACTGGATTCAATTAGGTTTGACCTGATTAGATTATAAAAATAACCTAATCATTAAGGGAGATTAATTTTTTATTTGATCAGGATTTAGGTTCAATTAATTTTTGATTGGATCAAGACTTAATTGAGAAATTTAAGTGCCTAATTGGATTAGATTCTCTTATCTAATTTGGGTCTAATCAAATTTGATTTGGATGAGAACCAAATTGAATCCACCTAGAGTCCAATTTAGGTTGGACTTTGTCCGTTGCACCACACCCCATCTCCATGCCCTTATGTTTCATGCAAATCAAGGTTTTATGTGAATATTTTCCATACTAATAAGGCCCTTGATGCCCTCCTTTGGGTTGGATGAGGATGGTTTAAATTTAAGTTCAAATCTGATTTGAATTTAAGTTTAAACTCCATTCTTATCTTAATGAGATTTGATCTCATCTTAACTCCCTTTGCATGCCATTAAAAAAGTAGTTTTATTTTGGGTGTGCATGAGATATCTGAAAGACATTGAAGGAGGATTTTCACCATGACTGATCTAAAAAGGGGTATGGGAAAATTGAGGGGCATGTCTTCTTTTGGGGGACATACCTAGGGTTTCATCTTTGGGTTTCAGAAAGAGAGAAAAAGAGAGAGAAAAGAGTTTCTCATCTTCACCTTCTTCTACCACCTCATCTTCCTCCTAAATTCTTCTTATTCTCTAGAAGAGTCTAAGTGATCTAAAGGAGTTCAATCAGCTATCAGGAGTAGATATTCATAAGAAAGCTAGTACCTCGGGAAGATCATCAGTCGTCGAATCTCTGATCGGATTAGAAGCTTCATGTGGATACCTATAGAGTTCGGACATCTATGCAACTACTGTGCGACTAGAAAAATTAGTAGATCTATAATAATCAGCAATGGTGAATATTGATCCGTGCTCAAATATTAAGATTTGATCTCAATTTCTTTGTAGATCTGATCTACTTCATAAATATGATTTATGGCTTTAAGATTTCAGATCATGCATGCTTGTTATGTCATCAATCCATGTGTAGATAGTTTTTAGATCAGATCTAATACATATTTGATTAAAATATTTAATCATGATCAATTTTATTGCATTTATTTTCAAAAAGTTTTGAAATACATGTATGAAAACTACCCTCCAAACTCATAGAGGTATCAGAGCAAGGTTATTGACATGAACATAAATACATGAATCTGACATCTAATAAATTAGAAATAAAATTTATTTGATTTGATTTTTGATAGTTTAGATCAAAAATAAATTGATTAAAAGATCACACAGACTGATATAAGGTTATCTTGCTGTAAGATTCATCCATTATAGTGAAAAGATTATCCTAGTACATGCTGATCTATTTTGATAAAGAAGTTTTTAAAAGTATTTTAATCATCATGATTAAATTTAAAATCATGAATATGTTTTGATTAGATCTAAAGATATTTTATGATTTGATTTATTGATGTTTCATGCAATACTATCAAGATTTGATTTTATTTACATGTATATATGATATATATAGTGTAGTTTATTTTTTGAGTAGCCCAGTACTCCTCAAAACCTATGATAAAGGCTATCCTACCATAGAGAACTATGGTGGAAGGGGTGCCTACATGAATTGAGAGAAAGAATCATGAAAAGAAGGCTCATATGATCTGAAATTGCTGTGGCTAGCATGCTTGTTAAATCGACTCGATTTTGGTTCGAGTCAACTCAGGATCCTGACGAGTCAACTCAATTTTATTCCAATCAACTCGAGACTCTAGCAAGTCAGCTTGATTTGCAGATCAGCCAACACAATTGTGCAGGCTGAGATTATTGGTTTCTATTCATCACAAGTGAGTTGACTCTGTCTTAGAGTCGAGTCAACTTTATCCAGGATGAGTCGACTTGATTTTATGGATAGAAAATTTTGTAAAATTGTTTATATCTAAAATTGTTTCAATATTTAAACTAAACCCATGTTCATAATATACTTAATTAAGAATTAAGATCTAAAATTAAGCGATCTAAAATTGAGAATTTTAAGATCTAAAATCATTGCATAAAATATGAGATTTTGGGTATGGGCTAACTCTAATCTAGTCTATTTGACTAGGTTAGACCTAAGGTTCAAAATAAAATTCATAATATACTAAATTATAAAATTGATCAAATTTAACCAAAAATTGATTTAGATTAGATCAAAATTACTCTAGATCAAATATAATAGTTGTAGTTAATCAAGTCCATATCTTTGATTAGACCAAATAGATCAGATTGTTAGCTCAATGGTTGAATCTGAGTCCTTAGACTGACCAAATCAAATTTGATAAACTAATTGGTATCTAAGGTAAGTGGTTAAAAAGACTTTTTAATTAAGACTATTCTCTTTTCTAGCTAATTACGTTGGTGTCTAAAGAAAAAAATGAGGATCCTCCTGTCGATCTCTACTTACCTGGCCAATGTGGTCAATCTATTTTCAATTAGATTGCTTAGTGATTTGAGTTTACCCATGCTATCTAGGTTAGTCAGTCTGACTAATTAAGGTGTCCCTTGACTAGTTATGTCTCTTGTCCTTTTTGATGACTTGTTGAAGTCAGTGAAAGAATTTTTGACTGCTGGTTGCATTTTTT
This sequence comes from Elaeis guineensis, assembly GCF_000442705.2. Classification (NCBI taxonomy): domain Eukaryota; kingdom Viridiplantae; phylum Streptophyta; class Magnoliopsida; order Arecales; family Arecaceae; genus Elaeis; species Elaeis guineensis. Next base: position 120,668,750 of record NC_026000.2, on the reverse strand, counting down.
ATTCTAATACATAAAATTAAACCCTCTAAATTATTAGATCCTTAAAATGACATAGTTATAGGGATAACTAGTTCATAACCTCCCATTAAGATAGATGATAATCGATCCAATAGTCTAGATAATCATTGGAGGTGCCACACGCTTGGTGTTTATCTAAATATTGAAATTATCATCCATGATATGATGACTCTATTGTAACTTTCTGATGGATGGATAGATTGGCAAAGCCACATTCGGATCTGCTCATTCATTAGTTAGATGCACTGAGTATATTCATGTTAATGGTTACACCTAACTAAACTTTCAGAAGAGGTGCCGCACACCTACTGAAGAGGAGCCTAGGATAAAATATTTTACTAAAAATTATTTAGAAAAATAATTGGTTAAGAACCTATCCATAGATATACATGGATTGGACGATTCATACTCAAGCCCATATGCAGTCTATATAGATTTTAGTACCTGTTAAGGAATTAAGCAAATTTCTCGAATTGAAGGTAGAGGCTACCAATTCATATAAAATAGTGGAAGAAGGCTTTAGACTAAAGTCCAAGTGTTTAAGATTTTATAATTCATAAACTAAATGGTCTTTTGTTTTCTTTTTCAGTAATGGCTAACACTTTGTCACTTCGATCACTGTTAGACAGTGACAAGCTTATGGGACTCAATTTTGATAACTGGTATTGGAAGCTAAAGATTGTTTTGGAGCATAAAAGGATCTTGTATATCCTTACAGATCTTGCACCTGAAGAACCCACTGCAAATGCGCATGGTTCGGTCAAAGACACCTATCAGAAGTGGCTCAATGACTAAATGATGGTACATTGCATCATAAGGGCTATGATGAATGATGAATTTAGTTATAAATTCAAGGACACACAGTCAGAGAAGATGCTTCAAAAGTTAAACAAGTCCTTCGACACCCCTGAGGATATTGAGAAACATAAAATCTCCTATGCAATATTCAACGTCCAGATGCGAGAAGAGACATCGATTACTAATCATGTATTATACATGATAGAGCAAATCAAACATTTAAACAAACTTGGTTTTTTCTTACATAAATAGTTAGGCAAGGATGCCATTCTTAACTCGTTCTCCATGTCCTACCTATCCTTCTTGAGTCATTATAGAATGACCAAATCTACAGTGAACTACCATAGTTTGTTAAGATTATTATAGACTAATGAAAAGGACAATCAGCTCCATAAGGAGCCAATCAATATGGTAGGTAAATCCTCAGTAAGGCATCGATCCTCTAAGAGAGGTAAGAAGAAGAAGATGTAGAAGAATCATACTGGGGCTTCTAAGTCCAATCAGACCAAGAAGTCCCAAACAGACCAGAGTCGGATAGAATGCTTCTTTTGTAAGAAGCTAGGGTATTGAAAGAGAAATTATCCTCAATATTTTTCTTCTCTTGATTATAACAGGCCTAGAAAGAGAAATAAGTAAATAGTTACTAGTCAAGGTACTTATATAATAATACTTTATAATTTCTTTATTTGTGATACTGCTACTTGGGTATTGCATATTGGAAGTCCAATTAATATTTGCAATTCATTATAGGGACTTCAGGTTAGTAGAAAGTTTGAAAAAGATGAGTGATTTTTGAACATTGGAGATGGAAGCCTTGCTCTAGTTCTAGCATTAAGAGTAGTTCAACTTGCTCTTAGTTCAAAAATTATCGTATTGAATGATTGTTATTATTGTCCTTCCTTTGTAATGAATATTATTTCTGTAGATCTTTTGATTAAAGTCGGTTCTAATTTCTTAATAAAGGATAATTTTTGTGATATCATTATGAATGATATTATAATTATGTATGGATAATTAAAATATAGTATTTATATTTTACCATAGTCTGTTACTGTAATGTATATGTTTAACAAACATCCTAAATTAGATAATATCATCGATGCCTACCTTTGGCATTATTGGCTTGATCATATAAACAAAAATAGGATAAATAGGTTAACTCAAAAATAAATCTTCAATATCAATGATTGTGAATTATTATCCATCTGTGAATTCTGTCTTCTTAAAAAAATGATAAAATCACCTTTTACTAGAAAAGATGAACAGGTTGGTGATGTTCTGAGTTTAGTAAATACTGATATATGTGGACCTATAAATATAAGTGCCAGAGGTGGGTATTATTACTTCATTACTTTCACTGATGATCTATCTAGATATAGATACATCTATCTTATGAAACAAAAATTCAAATTATTTAAAATATTCAAATGATTTCATAATGAAGCAGAAAAAAAAACTGAAAAGAGTATTAAAACTCTTCAGTCAAATTGAGAAGGAGAATATCTCATCAGTAAATTTTTGACATATCTAGAATAGAATAAAATTTCCTCTCAATGGACCCCTCCAGAATACCACAACATAATGGGGTGTCTGAAAGGAGGAATCGAATGATTTTAGATATGGTTCAATCCATGAAAGATTTTGTAAGTCTGCCAATCTCTTTTTAAGGATATGTTCTTGAGTTTGCCTGTTATATATTGAATAAGATTTTAAGTAAGTCTATCAATAAAATACCAGATGTGGATAGGGCGTAGGTCGGTAATCTCTCATGTTAGGATTTGAGGATGTCCGACTTATGTTAAACATTTAAAGATAAATAAACTCAAACCTAGGTCTGATAAATGCTTGTTTATTGGGTATCTAAAAAATTTAGAAGATATTATTTCTACCTTACTGAAGAATTAAAGATGTTCATTAGCAATAGGACAGTCTTTTTGGAAAAAAAAATTCTTAAGGAAGGAACTAATACCACAAAGATTGAACTTTATAAAGCTGGACAGATAAAAGGACCAACACAATCAAATCAACTTATTAAACTAAATTTGATTAAAGAATTAAATTCAGAGTCTGTTATAGAGGCACCTTTGAGGAGATCCGATAGAGTACCGCATCAGTCAGATAGATACTATGGTTCGAGATGGTGATCTTATTGAATTTGATAAAAATAATGAGGATTCGATCACCTATATAGATGCTATGCAGAGGACTGACTCTGAAGAATGGCTTAAGACCATAAGAACCAAGATGAAATCCATGAAGATCCATGATGTATAAACACTTGTTGATCTACCTAAAGGGATAAAATTCATAGGATGTAAATAGATATTCAAAAGAAAAAGAGGCATAGATGAAAAGATAAAGACCTATAAAGCCCATCTGGTTGCTACGAGATATCACTAACATTATGGTATAAACTATGACGAGATATTTTCTCCTATGGCAATGCTTAAACCCATTCAGATTATGCTTGCATAGCAGCATACCTAGATTACGAAATTTGATAAATGAATGTTAAGATAGCCTTCCTTAATGGAGAGCTAGAAGAAGAGGTGTATATGATACAACCTGAAAGATTCACATCTACAGATGAATCAAAGGTGTGCAAGCTACAGAGATCCATTTATGGATTGAAGCAAGCATCTTAGAGTTAGAACATGTATTTTGATAAAATAATCAAAACATATGGCTTCATTAAGAATGGAGAAGAGCCTTATATCTGTAAATAAGCTAATGGTTCTATGGTTATCTTTCTTATACTGTATGTTGATGATATTCTCTTAAATGAAAATGACATCTCTACATTACAAAGTATGAAGCTCTGGCTATCATCTCAATTCTTCATTAAAGATTTGAAAGAAGCATCCTATATCTTAGGGATGAAGATCTATAGAGATAGATCTAAAAATTTACTTGGATTGTCCCAATCTACGTATATTGATATCGTGCTGAAACAATTCAGCATCATAAATTCAAAAAGGATAATCTATCGATAGATCAATAAATTTCTCTCTAAGAAGGATTATCCAACAACTTTACAAAAAAAATGTATAAGTAAAATCTCATATACCTTAACAGTAGGATCTATCATGTATATTATAACATGCACGAGACTGGATGTGACCTACTCACTATGGATAGTGAGTAGGAATCAATCTTATCCGAATAAGAATCATTAAAAAGTTGTAAAGATAATCCTCAAGTATTTAAGAAATACTAAGGATCAATGGTTAATTTATGGAGACTCTAACTTAAAACTTATTGGATATACATATTTCAGTTTTTAGTCAAACCATGACGACAGCAAAAGTATGTCTGGTTACATTTTTATCCTATATAATGGAGCGATATGTTGAAAAAGTTTCAATCTACATATAGTAGCTAATTCTATTTGGGAGGTGGAATATATTGCGGCATCTGATGTTGCCAAAGAAGTAATTTGGTTAAGAAAGTTTATCAGCAAACTTGGAGTGGTGCCCTCTATTGATGGTCCAGTTTTACTGTATTGTAACAACAATAGAATCATAGCTCAAGCTAAGAAATTTAAATCCCATCAGAGAACCAAACACATTCTGCATCGCTTTCACCTTATCTGTGAGATCGTGGATCAAGGTGATGTTAATCTTTAGAAGATTGATAGAAAGAAAAACTTGGCCAACCCCTTCACTAAAGCCCTCGAAATCAAGAAGTTCGAATATCATAAATGGAAGATGGGTATTAGATACTATTCTAATTAACTTTAGTCTAAATAGGAGTTTGTTGGGAATATGTCCTAAAGCCAATTATCTAACTGTAGATGATTGTGCATTTTGTATATGAATTATAAATAAATTAATAAAAGTTATTTGGTAGTTCATCATATTTTGTATCTTTCTTATAGAAGTTTTTTTATTATGATAAAGTCCTTAGAACTATTAAACACTCGATAAAGAAAGATTTATCAAATAGTTCTTAAATCTTGTTTATGACCAAATAATACATTGTTAATAGGATGATAATGCTTATCAAGTATAGATCGTTGTGTGCCGTATAGGTTGGTTGTCCTCATAACCAAGGAGTGTCGAGAAATTGGTATGGCTTGCAGATGAAATATAAGAGTATATTTTACCAAACATGACTCAATTATGGAGCACTCTGCTATTAAGATCTGCTCGCGAAGGATATGGGTATAAGTACTCCTTCGATCTGAGATTATCATGATGACTTGCAAGTAACTCATTATACTTTAATACCAAATATTTGTATTTTTAATATAATGATGGAAGATTTTTGGATAAAGTCAAATACTTATCAAGTTTGTATGTGAGTCAAGACAGAATTGACCACTCTAGATTATTGAAGATAGTACTATACTATATTTTAATTCAATAAAATCTTGGCCAGGATAATTCTTATGATCAGTCATCAGATTTATATGGTTGAAACATAATTTGAAAGACTCATTAAGGATTGATAGTTTATCCAATAGTCATCCTAAGCATTCAGGGTCAAAGAGATAAATTATATAGTAACTATATACTAATCTTGAATGTTGCTTTGCAATAATTCAACCTACCTGGATGTCGAGTATCATTATTAAATTTTTACTTCGAATAATATAGATATTAGTTTCTATACTACTGACTTAATGTTCAAACCTATGGGATAACATACAATAGAGGTTCCTATCTGATTAGATAGCTGATTATTAGAAAATATGTCCTAAAAACAATCATTTGAATGATTATGCTCTTTATAATTATATATGAATTATGAATGAATAAAACTTATTTGGTATTTTTATCACAAGGTGTACATCTTCCTTATATGGATTCATGTGTTGCAGTAAAGTCCTTAGAGCTATATGATAATCGATAAAGAAAGATTTATCGAATAGTTCTTAAATATGTTCGTGATCAAATGATACGTCATTAAGAAACAATGATGTTTATCGAGTATAGATCATTGTGTCCCATATAGGTTGGTTGTTCTCATAATCAAGGATTGTGGAGATACTAATATGGTATACAGGTGAGATGTAGGGATACATCATCACTAAATAAGTGACTCATCTATGGAGTGCTCTACAGTCAAAAGTAGCTTACGAAGCATATGGGCATAAGCATCCCTCTGATCTAAGATCATAGTGATTTACAAGTAACTCACTATATTTTAGTACCGAACTATCTATATTTCTACTACAGTAATGAAAGGCTACTCGGTACAATGAAGTACTTACGAAGTCTGTGTGTGGATCAAAACAAGATTGACCCCTCCAAATTATAAGAGATAATGTATCACTGTATTTTAATTTAGTAAAACTTGAACCTGAATAGTCCATATGATAGATATGAAAGATTGAAATATAATATGGATAATTCATCCAGGATTGACAGTCAAATCCTAGGCCATCCTTGAGCATTCGTGGTTAAAGGGATGAATTATATGGTAACCATATGTATAGGTTCTTGAATATTATCTTGTATATATTCAATCTATCTGAACATCGAAAATTATTGCTAGATGGTAACTTCGATTAGTATAGAAAATGGTTCTTGTGCTACCATCTTAGTGTTCAAACCTGTGGAGTCACGTACAAAGTTAGGCAATGTAGGAAAGAATTGACCTAAGTCTATGAGTTCAATTTGAAAGTACTTGACTTGATTAAATAAATAGATTAGCTTAACTAAGAATTAAGTTAATGGTCATACAGGATTAAACAAGTTGACTATGTCTAGATAGCACTAAATATGAGATTCAGATTTGATTCTGGAGACGATACTGTTCTTATCAATGATCCAAAAAATTTATGAGAGATTGAATTTATATCCTAATTAATTTTAAGTTAGATCTGATTTAATTAAAAATTAATTGGATTAAAAATTTAAGTTGGACTTAGATTAAAATCTTAATTAGATTAGGATTGATAGGCTCTTCAAATCTGGTTCGAATCAGATTCAAATCGGATTCAAAATGAGTCAAATCTGAGCCCATTTGGTTTAGAACCAAAGAGTCCCTAAAATCAGGGACTCTCTCTCATATTGGCCGACTATAAAGAGGAGGAGGTGCTGGTTTTTTGTTGCCCCAATCTAGTGTGTGCATGTGAAGGTCATGAGAGTGCACTAGGTAGTCTTCTTTCTTAAGTGGGACTCCTACTTGGACATGGTTTTAAGTCCTAAACTAATTAGGACTTTGGATCAAATTTAAGAGACCTCACCTATGTAAGGGATAGAACAATTAACTAATGGTGAGGAATCTTTTTGTGTGACAAAAATTGAGGAACTATCATGAAACAAAAAAAGGGTGCATGAAGTGGTGTGTGCGACACAAAAGAAAGAAGAGTTCTTTCTTTCTTACCATGAGACATCTTGGGTGCTCCTTATGTGGGTGTGTGGACTCCTTTCTAGATATTCCTAAAGAGAGAAAATCAGATCTCTTCCCTCTTCATGTTCCCTCTTGAAGATTGGTGAAAAGAAGATCATCCCTCTTTCCTATGGAGCCTAACATGCACTTGAAGTAGAAAGCTTGTGCTTTCAGGTCTCACAAGACATTTGATTCAAGTTTTCCTAAGGATTTTGATTCTTATTCCATTGTGAACCAAGTTAATCCATAAAGGCTTATAGTTAATAGAATAGAAAAATTTTTAAACATGTCCTGACGATCCGATCAAATCGAATACTTTCTCTTCAAATGGTATCAGAGCCAGGTTGATACGTGCTATGCATAGTTAATTTTTTCAAATATTTTATATGAGATATATGATCAAATTTTTATGGAGGACATAACATCTGATTTAGACCTATTAATTAAAAATTATTTAATCTAGATTCAACCAGATTTTATGAACTTAATCAATGGTTGATTGAAAGTTGTATAAACCTATTATAACAAAATTTTCTTGATGCGAATTTTTACTGAAATAACAACTAAATTAAAATCTATTTTAAATTTATTTTAATAAAATTTTTATGATGTTATTTTAAGAATAGAAGTTAGACTTAATTAAGATCTAAATTGAATCTATTTGATAGATTTTCAAATCAATTTTAAGCAAAAATTTGCATAATGCAAAATCAGGTCTAACCAGAATTTTAATTTCTATGTGTTCATGTGTGTATTTGAAATATTTTTCTATGAGATTTCAGATCTGATTTAAGTATTTTTTATATTGTATAAAAGTAAGTTCAAATCTAAAATTTATATGAAATTTATTTAAAATTAATCTGATACATGGATCTAATTAGATTAGATACATAATATGCATGATATGATCATATTCAGTGCGTGCCTAAATTTTTGCATATGTAGATGTAATTAATTTTTAAAATTAGACTTCAAATCTTAGTGGCCCAACACTCGAATTGAGATGATTGCCAGATCATCCAGTCATAACAGAAAATCAGGATTGAGTCCCTCTCTTGCCCATTCGATGAGTTCTCTTATGACGTATAGGAGTACCACTATAATCAAATCTCATATAGAAGAATAGCAAAAAGAATCTTAAAATTATTTTAATCATAAATATGTTTAGATTAGATCTAAAATGATTTATAATTTATTATAATTTTAATAAAATTAATTTAGATATAAAAATTATTTTAAAATTTGAATTATAGGTTACATACAATGGAGTCAGTAGAGATCTAAATTGTACTATGATGCATATGATGTGCACAAGTAATTTAAATCAAATTTATACATGTTTAATTAATAAACATAGATCTAAAAATTAGATTTTAGAATCTAAAAATTACATGACATATGATGTATGCTTCATTTGAAACCCTAGTAGAATAGTTCTACAGACTAAAATATATATTTCACACACTTAATTTGAAATTAAATAATCTAGATTTGAGAATTGAAAGATATTAAGATACCACATAAATTGATGGACCATGGATTAGCACGAATTAGATCTTCTAACTGGGTTAAACCTAAGGTTAGAAATAAATATGGACCAATTAAAAAAATTGATTAAATTTAATCAAAGATTGAGTTAGATTAAGTCAGATTTTTTCTAAAATCAACCTCAATAGTTATAGCTTGATCAAGTCTATATTTTTTAAACATACCAAATGGATCGAATTATGGCTTAATGGTTTAGTCTGAGTCCTTTCATGGACTAAATCAAAATTAATCGACCAATTGGAATCTAAGATAAGTTTGGTAATATTACTTGACAATATCATCGATGGTTTTTAATTGACAGTTCGCTTATCTAGTCATTTCGATGGTATTTAAGACAAGCCGAGGTAGACCCTCCTATCGATCTCACTTACCTGATCAATTTGATAGATTATATTTTGATTAGATCACTAATTGATTCGAGCTGACTCATACCATTAAGATAAATCAGTGTGACTGATTTTGATATCTCTAGATCTGGCTTATCTATAGTCCTCTTCATGACTTGGTGAAGTCAGTGAAAGGATTTATGACTTACTGACTGATCTCTTTTCTTATTCTCAAATAATTGAATCAATTTGATTGAGTTAGGTGCTCTTGGACTAGCTTATCTCTAGTCCTCATCATGACTTGATGAAGTCAGTGAGAGGATTTAGACTCGCCAGTCCAATGGATCAGCTTGTTTAATCTTTTTTCTGACTTGGTGAAGTCAGTGGAAAGATTTAAAACTCATCAATCAATTACTTCTCAAACCATTGAAATCAATTTTTTAAATTATTAGGTCCTTAAAATGAGCTAGTTATGGAGATAACTAAATCATAGCCTCCTGTTAAGTTGAATGATAATAGATTCATTAGTTTGATAATCATTGGAGGCCCAAAGGCCGGTGCTTATCTGCTAATTAGAATGGTCATTCATAATATGATGATTCAATCAAGTCTCTCTTATGGGTGGTTAGATTGGCTGATCAAAGTCAAGCTTGATCATTCATTAGTTAAATTTTTGTGTTTAGTATATTGATGGTTGGACTTAACCAGGACTTGCAGAGATGGCCAAAGCCAACTGAAAAGAAATCTAGGGCAAAATCATTACTAAAAATTATTTGAAGAAATAATTGATTAAGAACCTATCCATAGATGCATATGGATTGGCTAGTCAAAGTTGGACTTGTATGCAGTCAATGTGGATTCTAGTGCACACTAAAAAATTAAGATAATTTTTTGAATTAGAGTAGAGGCTATGAATTCGTATAAAATAGTGAAAGAATATTTAGACTAAAGTCTAAATCTTTAGGATTAAATAATTCCTATACTAATAGATTTTTTATTTTTTCTTTCAGTGATGGCTAGTAGTTCATAGCTCTGCTCACTATTAGACAATAATAAGTTCATGGGACTCTATTTCGATAATTGGTATCGAAAGTCAAGAATAGTTCTCGAGCATAAGAGGATCCTATATGTGATTATGGATCCAGCACTTGAAGTACCGGCTCCTAACGCTGATACAATGGTTAGAGATACTTATCAAAAGTAGCTCAATGACTGTACGATAGTTTGTTGCATAGTGAGGACTGTTATAGATGATGAATTTAGTTGTAAATTCATTGACACTCAGTCGAAGAAAATACTTCAAATATTGAACAAATCTTTTGGTACACTTGAAGATTTGTCCTCAACATGGCATAGATCCTCTAAAAGAGGAAGAAAATGTAAGGTACAAAAAACTCATGGGGATCCTAAGCAGTCTAATGCATACCAGACTAAGGTAGAAATGGATAAGCCTAGGAAGAGAAATTAGTAAAGAATTGCTGGATAAGATACTTTATGATAATACCTTATAATTTCTCTATCTGTGATATACTATCTGGATATTGGATACCGAAAGTCTAATTCATATCTGCAATTTGTTGCAAAGACTTTTAGTTAGTAGAAAATTTGAGAAGAGCAAATGATTCTTGAATGTTGGAGATGAAAGAGCTGTTCCAGTTCTAGCTATAGAAAAAGTTTAGCTTGCTTTCAATCCAAATATCATTATTTTATATGACTATCATTATTGTTCATCTTTCTTTATGAATATTATTCCATAGGCCTTTTGATCAAGGATGGTTATAATTTTTAAAGAAAGATTACTATGATATCATTGTGAATGGTGTTACAATTATGCATGGACAATTCAAACAAAGTATTTACATAATATCATAACCTGTTAGCATAATGTATACATTGAACAAACATCCTAGAATAGATAATATCACAGATATCTATCTTTGGCATTGTAAGCTCGGTCATATAAATAAGAATAGGATAAATAGATTAACTAAAGAAAGAATCCTCGATATCAATGATTATGAATTATTGTCAATCTGTGAGTTCTATCTTCTTAGAAAGATGATCAAGTCATCTTTTACTGGAGAGGATAAACGAGCTAGTGATATGCTAGGTCTAGTACATAGTGATATATATGGATCTATGAACATAGATGTCAGAGGAGGTTATCACTACTTCATCATATTTACTAACGACCTATCGAGATATAGGTACATCTACCTTATGAAGCAAAGTCTAAATCATTTGAAATGTTCAAACGATTTTGTAATAAGATAGAAAAATAAATTGAAAAGAGTATTAAAACTCTAAGATCTGATCGAAGAGGTGAATATCTTTCTAATAAGTTTTTGACATATCTAGAAGAGAATGAGTTCTCTCACAATGGATCCCTCCTGAGACACCACAGTATAATGGCATCTCAGAAAGGAGGAATCGAATAATGTTGGATATGGTTCGGTCTATGATGGGATTTGCAAGTCTATCGATCTCATTTTTGGGTTATGCTCTTAAGACTGCTTGTCATGTTTTGATAGGATTTCGAGCAAATTAGTCATAAAAACATCATATAAGATATGGACTGGATGCAGACCGATACTCTCTTACCTTAAGATTTGGGGTTGTTTAACTTATATTAAACATTTGCATACTGACAAACTTGGACCACGGTCTGATAAGTATTATTTTGTGGGGTATCCAAAAAAATTAAAAGATATTATTTCTACCTTGCTGAAGAATAAAAGTTATTCATCAGTAATAAGACAGTCTTTTTAGAAAAGAAGTTCCATTGTGAAGGAACTGATGCCTCTAAGATTGAACTTGATAAAGTTTGATAAGTAAAAGAATCGACATAAATCAACAAAAATATAGAATCAGATTTAATTAGATCAAATTCAGAACCCATTATTGAGGCACTTTTAAGGAGATCTGATAGAGTACCGCATCAGTCGAATAGATACTATGATTTCTTAATTTGAAACGGAGATCCTGTTGAACTCGATGAGAATAACGAGGATCCGATCACCTACATAGATGCCATATAAATGTCCGACTCTGAGAAGTAGCTTGAGATCAAGAAATCTGAGATGGAGTCCATGGAGATCAATGGTGTATGGATATTTATTGATCCATCCAAATAGATTAAACCCATAAGATATAAATGGATATTTAAAAGAAAAAAAGATGCAGACGGAAAGATAAAGACCTATAAAGTCTATTTGGTTGTCAAGAAATATCGTCAACATTATGGTATTGACTATGATGAGATATTTTTTTCTATAAAAATGCTCAAATCCATTCTAATTATGCTTGCGATAATGGCACACTTTGATTATGAGATCTAGTAAATAGATGTCAAAACTGCTTTCCTTAATAGGGAGATAGAAGAAGAGGTACATATGATATAATCTAAAAGGTTCACATCTATAAATGAATCAAAAGTATGCAAGCTTCAGAAATCCATTTATGAATTGAAGCAGACATCTCGAAGTTGGAACATGCATTTTGATAAGATGATCAAAATGTATGGCATTGTTAGGAATAGAGAAGAACTATACATGTATAAATAGGCTAATAGTTCTATAGTCATCTTTCTTGTACTGTATGTAGATGACATACTATTAATAGAAAATGGCATTCCTACTTTACAAAATGAAAAGCTTTAGTTGTCTTCGTAGTTCTCCATGAAGGATTTGGGAGAAGCATCCTTCATCGTAGAGATGAAAATCTATAGAGATAGATCTAAGAGACTATTTGGATTATCTCAATCCACATACATCGACATCATACTGAAAGGATTCAGCATGAAAAATTTCAAGAAAGGCTATTTTTCAATAGGCCATGAAATTACTCTCTCTAAGAAAGATTATCCGACAACTCCACAAGCGAGAAAGTGTATGAGTAGAATCCCATATGCTTAAGCAGTAGGATCTATCATGCATGCCATAACATGTACGAAGCCAGATATGGTACACTCATTAGGGGTAGTGAGTAAGTATCGGTCTGATCTGAATGAGAACCATTGAAAGGTTATAAAAACAATCCTTAAGTATTTAAGAAATACTAAAGACCAATGGCTTATTTATGAAAATACTGACTTAAAACTTATGGATATATTGATTTCAGTTTATAGTCAAATCATGATGACAGCAAGAGCATGTCAGGTTATGTTTTTATCCTTAATGAAGAAGTAATCTCCTAAAAAAGTTCCAAGCAGCACATTGTAGCTGACTCAACATGCAAGATGGAGTACATTATGGCATCTGATGCTGCTAAGGAAGTGGTTCGATTGTAGAAGTTCATCAGTAAGCTTGGAGTGGCATCCTCTATTGATGGTCCTATTCTGCTATACTGCAGTAGCACTAGACCTACAGCTCAGGCTAAAGAACTAAAGTTTCATCAGAAAATAAAGCATATTCTGCATCACTATCACTTGATCTGGAAGATCATGAATTGAGATGATGTCGAGCTTCTAAAGATTGACAGAAAGAAGAACTTGACCGACCTATTTGGTAAAGCCTTCAGAATCAAAGAGTTCGATGAACACAAATAGAAGATGGATATTAGATATTGTACTGATCGACTTTAGTCCCAGTAGAAGTTGTTAAAAAATATGTCCTAAAATCAATCATTTAGATGATATGCTCTTTATAATTATATATGAATTATGAATGAATAAAATTTATTTGGTATTTTCATCACAAGGTGGACATCGTCCTTATATGAACTCATGTGTTGTCATGAAGGCCTTAAAATTATATGACAATCTATAAAGGAGGATTTATCGAGTAGTTCTTAAATATGTTCGCAATCAAATGATATATTATTCAAGGATGATGACGTTTATCGAGTGTAGATCGTTGTGTGCTATATAGGTTGGTTGTCCTCATAACCAAGGAGCATAGAGATGTTAGTATGGTATACAGATAAGATGCAGGGGTACATCATCACTGAATAAATAACTCATCTGCGAAATGCTCTACTGTTAAGAGCAGCTCACAAAGCATATGAACATAAGTATCTCTCTATTTGATATCATCTAGTGACTTGCAAGCAACTCACTATGCTTTGGTACTGGACTACTTACATTTTTAATGCAGTGATGGAAGGCTATTGGATACAGTCAAATACTTACAAAGTTTATGCATGGATCAAGATGAGATTGATCCCTCCAGATTATAAAAGATAATGCATCACTGTATTTTAATTTAACAAAACTCGAGCTCAGATAGTCCATATAATGGATGTGAAAGATTGAAATATAATGTGGATGACTCATCCAAGATTGACAATGAAATCCTAAGTCATCATTGAGCATTCATGGTCAAAGAGATGAATTATGTGGTTACCATATATATAGATTTTTGAATATTACCTTGCATATATTTGACCTATTCAGACGTTAGAAACCATTACTTGATGATAACTTTGATTAGTATAGAAAATGATTCTTATGCTACCAGCTTAGTGTTCGAACCTATGGAGTCACGCACAAAGTCAGACAATATAAAAAAAAATTGACCTAAGTCTATGAGTTCAATTTGGAAGTACTTGACTTGATTGAATAAATAGATTAGCTTAATTAAGAATGAAGTTAATGGTCATGTAGGATTAAATAAGTTGACTATGTCTAGCTAGCACTAGGCATGAGGTTCATATTTGATTTCGAGGATGATACTATTCTAATCAATGATCCAAAGAATTTATAAGAAATTAAATTTATGTCCTAATTAATATCAGATTAGATCTGATTAAATTAAGAATTAATTGGGTTAAAAATCAAAGTTAGACTTGGAACAAAATCATAATTAGATTAGGATTGACAGACTCTTCAAATTTGATTCGAATCGGATTCAAATCGGATCCAAAATGAGTCAAATCTGAATCCATTTGGTTTAGAACCAAAGAGTCCCTAAACTAGGGACTCTCTCTTATATTGGCTGACCATAGAGAGGAGGAGGTGCTCATTTTTTGTCACCCCAATCTGGTGTGTGCGCATGAAGGTCATGGGCATACACTAGGTAGTCTTCTTTCTTAAGTGATACTCCTAGTTGGACATGGTTTTAAGTCCTAAACTAATTAGGACTTTGGATCAAATTTAAGAGACCTCACCTATTTAAGGGAGGGAACAATTAATCGATGGTGAGAAATTCTTTTGTGCGACAAAAAGTGAGGAACCACCATGAAACAAAAATGAGGAGCATGAAGTGGTGTGTGCGACACAAAAGAAAGAAGAATTCTTTCTGACTTACTATGAGACGTCTTGGGTGATCCTTGTGTGGGCATGTAGACTCCTTTCTAGGTGTTCCTAAAGAGAGGAAATCATATCTCTTTCCTCCTTGAGTTTCCTCCTAAAGATTGATGAAAAAAAGATCATCCCTCTTCCCTATGGAGCTTGGCGTGCGCATAAAGTAGAGGGTCTGTGCTTTCAGTCCTCGCGAGGTATTGGATTCAAATTTTTCTAGGGATTTTGATCCCTATTCCATTGTGAATCAAGATAATCCATAAAGACTTATAGTTAATAGAATAGAAAAATTTTTAAATACACCCTGATGATCTGATTAGATTGGATACTTTCCCTTCATTGATTAATGATTATGAATTATTGATGGGTACAATCATCAATATGATTAATGATTAATCTTATGTAAAAATTATGATAAAATAATTTACTAATATTAATAAATCATAAGAGAATTAATTAATAATTAGATTACTAATTGGCTTAATTTGATTGAGCAATGAGATTCGGATCAAGTCTAATTGAATTGGATTCAATTAGGTTTGACCTGATTAGATTATAAGATAACCTAATCGCTAAGGGAGATTAATTCATGATTTGATCAAGATTTAGGTTTAATTAATTTTTAATTATATCAAGACTTAATTGAAGAGTTTAAGTACCTAATTAGATTAGGTTCTCTCATCTAATTTGGTTTAACCAAATTTGATTTGGATGAGAACCAAATTGAATCCACCTAGAGTCCAATTTAGATTGGACTTTATCCCTTGTGCCACACCCCATCTCCACGCCCTTTTGTTTCATGCAAATCCAAGTTTTGCATTAATATTTTGCATGCTAATAGCCCCCTTGATGCCCTTCTTTGGATTGGATGAGGATGGTTTAAATTTAAGTTCAAATTTGATTTGAATTCAAGTTTAAACTCCATTCTTATCTTGATGAGATTTGATCTCATCTTAACTCTCTTTGCATGCCATTAAAAAAGCAGTTTTATTTTGGGCATGCATAAGATATCTGAAAGACATCAGAGGAGGATTTTCACCATGAGTGATCTAAAAGGGTTGTGGGAAAATTGAGGGGCGTGAGTCTTCTCTTGGAATGACATACCTAGGGTTTCATCTTTGGATTTTAAGAAGAGAGAAAAAAAGAGAAAAGAGTTTCTCATCTTCACCTTCTTCTACCACCTCATCTTCCTCCTAAAGTCTCCTTATTCTCTGGAAGAGTCTAAGTGATCTAAAGGAGTTTAATTAGCCATCAGAAGCAGATCTTCATAAAAGAGCTAGCACTTTGGAGAGATCATCGATCATCGAACTTTTGATCGGATCAGGAGCTTTATGTGAATACCTGTAGAAATCGGATGTCTGTGCAGCTACTGTATGACTAAAAGAACCAGCAAATCTATGATAATCAACTACGGTGAATATCAACCCACACTTAGATATTGAGATTTGATCTCAATTTCTTTGTAGATATGATCTACTTCATAAATATGATTTATGACTTTGAGATTTTGATCATGCATGCATGTTATGTCATCGATTCATGTGTAAATAATTTTTAGATCAGATCTAATGCATGTTTTATTAAAATATTTAATCATGATCAATTTTGCTACATTTATTTTTAAAAAATTGGAAATACATGAAAATGCCCTCCAAACTTCACACAATGAATGCCTTATTCTATGATGCAAAATGAAATTGCTTGCTAATTTAGGAGAAGCATGTGCTGAAGTGAAATCAAATGAGCCTCAATCCCAACAACTAGGTCTTTGGTGCAACTTTGGAAAAGCCCTTAGAGTTTGAAATGACCCATGAGCATAGAATAAACTAAGGAAGTTGAGACCCCTTGTTAGACGCTGTGAATGGATGAAACTTTGAATCTTTTAAGGCTCGAGGACTGAAGATGGCTCAATGTCTACAAAAAGCACAAAAAAGTTCTCCAAGGCCTTCTAAAATCTAGAGGTCTGATAGATTTGAAGATCCAAGGACACTTGAGTGGATGTCATATCCTGCCTGGTTACCTAGTGCTCCTCACCCACTAGCCAGTTGAAGCGGAGGCCACAACAACAACTATAAAAAGGACTAACCCCCCAGGAACCCCACGTGGCCACTTGGGGCTGATGACGATAGTTAAGGGGTCAACCCTCCGAAAGTGATCTTTCTCTTTCTCTGCTTGTCTTCTTTTCTCTACTATTTTGAGCTTCGACTAACTTAAGCATCGAAAGATCTCCCATTGAAAACCCCCTAATGAGTATGGACTTTTCTTATAGGTTCTCTTCAGCATCTCAGATCCTAGATGACATCCAACTCCAACCACGTCAGCATCCGATTGAAGTCTTGCAATAACAATAGTATTCTTTT
The DNA here is from genome assembly GCF_000442705.2 of Elaeis guineensis. Taxonomy (NCBI): domain Eukaryota; kingdom Viridiplantae; phylum Streptophyta; class Magnoliopsida; order Arecales; family Arecaceae; genus Elaeis; species Elaeis guineensis. Next base: position 120,651,123 of record NC_026000.2, on the reverse strand, counting down.
TTCTCACCCTCTCTCTTGAGTTGTCTCTCTGAGCAACAATTGGTATCAAAGCCTAGTGCTTAGCTCAATTTGATCTAACGATCAAGAGTCAAAGATCAAATGGCAGTCCTTGGAATGTCTTTTGATAAAGGGCACTCTCTTGTAAGACCATCTCTTTTTTATAAATTTGATTATATTTATTGAAAAGCTAGAATAAAAAGTTTTATTCAAGCACAACACTATGATCTATGGAATATTATAGTACATAACCTACATATACCCACTAAAATTGTAAATGGAATTCAAATTCCTAAACATAAAAATAAATAGAATAATAAAGAAAGAAATTAGCTTAATTGAATATAAATACAATGAATATACTTTATTATACTCTTGATGAAAATTAATTTAATAAAATATGTACATGTTATTCTGCTAAACAAATTTGGGATACATTGAAAATAATTTATGAAGGTATTGTTGAAATGAAAGAATTAGTATGCTAGCATATAAATATGAAATATTTAAAATAGAATAATTTAAACTTATTTATAATATATTTTTAATATTTATAAATATTATTGATGATTTAAATTTATTAAAAAAAATTAAACTAATATTGATCTTATAAGAAAGATTCTTAGATCTTTGTCTAGATCTTGAGAAGCAAAAGTGACAGCAATTTAAGAGACAAAAGGATCTAAATCAATTATCTTTGGAGAAGCTCTTGTGTTCTCTCATAACCTACGAGCAAACCATAATGAATCAAAAAGAAGAGGATAGCAACAAGGGAAAGAAAATTTTAGCATTCAAGTCCTTAAATCAAGAAGATAACATAAAAGTTAAAGAATCTAGTCATAAAGATAAAAACTTATCATTAATCACTAGAGAATTCAAAAACTTTCTCAAGATGAAGAAGAAAAAGCACGAAAGAAGAAACAAAGCTTTGGCTAAGAGCGAGTTGAGCAAGAATAAGAAGAGGAAGAATAAAATCTAGAGTGACAATGAAGATTTAAGCACCAAGGAAGAAAAGATAAACAAGTTGTATTTTATAGCACAAGAAGATAAGATATGTCTTGAAAATCAATCTGAATATACTTTTGAAGAATTACAAGATGTATTTTATGAATTAATAAATAATTTGAAAAAACTAGGACATGAAAATAAAGAGCTTAAACGAGAAAATCATATTCTTCGCAAAGAAAAGGAGAGATTTTGAAATGAAAAGAATGATTTGGTAAAAGAAAGCATTAAGCTAAAGAGGAAGTTAATAAACTCAAACCTATAGTTGATAAATTTACTTTGAGTTTTGAAAAATTATAAATAATTTTGAATGATTAAAGAGTTATTTTGAATAAGGCTAGACATAGATTTAATCTTTTAGGAAAAGAAAAATTTATGAAAAATATGTTTGTCCAAGCTTCTTTTGAAAATTTCTTAATAACTTATTTCAAATGCAATAGATTAGGTCATAAAGCTTATGATTGTAATATATAAAAAATAGTCCATACTATAACTAAAAATATTTTGGTTCCAAAAGAAATCATGTCCACTAACCTCAAAGGATCCAAAAAAGCTTAGATATCAAAATTAGAAAAATGATCATTTTTGTAGGTATGCCTAGCATCTCATGCATCACAAAGAAGATGATATTTGGACAATAGATACTTGAGGCATTTAATGGGAGATGAATCTCCATCACCCTTGAAGCTATAAATGAAAAGATGGTCACATTTGATAAAAAAAAAGTCATGAAAATTGATAATATTAGACTCACTTCTTCTACATTGATTGAAAATATTATGCTTATAGATAGTTTGATATATAATTCAATTTAAATTAAACAAAATGAATCAATTTATAAATAAGTTAGTTAAAACTAAAAGTACTTAATGCTCTTTCATATTGCAGTGGAGATTCTGATGAACGCCTTTGTAATACTTTATAAACTTTTTATATGGAATACTTTGATACATATTGTAATACTATGATACTTGCTAAAACTTATCAATATTATCTTTTTATCGAATTTTAACTTTATTTTATAAAATTTTTAATATTTTTGGAAATAAATATACTCTTATACTTTGAAATATGTATTTCTATATTTTACAACTTTAGTATATCATGACACAGTATGCAATAAAGAATCAAATAAATAGTAAGGGGGAGAAAAAAATTAATAAACATATATATATATATATATATATATAAGTGGGACATTTAAAGGGGAGCATTAATTGTAAAGATAAAAGAAGAGTAATTGAAAATTTTATTAATGTGGAGTATCAGAACCAAAAAAAAATTAAATTTAAAATTTACTCTAATATACTTTATAAAATTTGAAGCTTGCTATTTGCTTGATACATCATATACTTTGATGCTTGCCATTACCTTTTATGATGCTTGTCTTGATCAAATTTTAAATCTTATACTTATTGTTCTCAAGACCCATATGATTGATTTTGAAAAAGTTTTGCAGAAGATTTACATTTGAACTCAAAATATTTTATTATATTTGATTCTTTGAATTTGATCTTGAATGCCTTGTGCTCTTATATATTAACATTTTGGCAAAAAGGAGAAAGAATAAGCTTTAAATTTAATCTTACATGCTTATATCCTTAAGCTTTTGAGATTAATTATCTTAAGAAATCTTGAGTGAAATAAAATTTTTTTTCTGAATCTTTTGAAAAAGAAAGAGAGGCTATTTATATAAAAGAAAAGAAACTATCTTTTGAATAATTTTTAATAAAAATTATCTTTATGCTGAAAGAGATATGACTCATTTACTTTGAAATGATTTAGTACTCTAATTTTGGTTCTTCATGCTTGTACATCTCAATTCCAAAATTGATCTAAAAATTTGATTAATACAATCTTGATTTGGTGATTTTAAAAATGAAGCTTTTTGATGATGTCAAAAAGGGGAGAAGTTTAGTGGAGTATAATTAAGTATATGTTTGATTAAATACATGTTTGAAGATAAATTGAATAAATCTTTTATGGATTACATGTTTTCATGAAGTATGTATTTAAGGCATCTATTTGCTTATTTCTTGTATTCATAAATTAATGATGCATAATTCTTAGAAATATATTATGCTTTACTATACACTCAAGATTTTATCATCATCAAAAAGGAGGAGATTGTTGACCTAAAGATTGATTTTGATGATAATAAAATATTAAGAGCAAATAGTACTAATATGTATTTTAAGAATAATTATAGAATTTCGTAAGTGCGCACGATTATTATCAAGTCAAGGAAGAAATCCTTTCAAAAAAACTCAAATCAAAAGAATTTTCAAGATGAATTTTATATGTGTGGGATGGTACACTATAAAGAAGTCAAGTTGGAAGTTATAAGTTGATGGGACAATGACTTGAATATTTAAAGAAGCATGTAGAAGCTTAGAAGAACAAATCCTCAAATTGAAGAAGTATTTGAAGTGTTTGGAGAAGTATTTGAAGTGTTTTGGAAGCTTTTGTAGTGGAGTCGACCCCTACTTGACTACAAGCCGACTCTCTTGATGCGTAGTCGTTGATAGCACCAAAAATAACTCTACTCACTACGTAGGTAGGATGAGTCGAGATCGTATCCTCAGGGACCTTGGGCTAAGTTGAAATTTCAAAATAAAAGAAAGAAGCGTTGTTTTTGATTTAGAAAATAAATTATCTTAAAATTGAGGTAATTAGAGAATAAAGAGCTCGGGAGTTTTGAATTACTTTGCACTAGCAGAGTTGTACCTCTTTTTTTTTTAATTAAATGAATGTGATTAATCTTAGAAAAAATATCTGTCTTTCCTCGGCACGCTCCGTACCCATAGATCACGGCACATCTTCGGAAAGTACTAGATAAACAACTCTTCTTTTCTCGGTATGCCCCGTATCCGTAGATCACGGCGCTCTCCGAAAAGTAAAAGTTGTTCCTAATATTAATCTACCAAGAACGCATAAATAAAAGCATATAAAAGGGAGCAAATAAAGAACTCATGACAATTTAAATAAAAAGCATAATCTTTATTGCATATAAAGAAATACAGAAAAGTTTAGAACAATAAACCATCTCTGTGTTGTTACAAAATTTCTTCTCCACTCCCGAGACTGCTAGCCTAGCTGCTCATGAAGTAGTCCCTTTCTATTCCTCTATGCAAGGCTCTAGAAGAATTTCTGAGCTCTCCCTCTAATGGAAGTACAAAAGCCTTTTTATAGGTATTAGGAGGGAGGAGTTTTACATAATTTTTCGATGTGGGACTAAAAAAAAATATAAATTTTTCCACTTGAGATATTTCAAATAAAATTTTTTTTCTTTAATTTGCTCGCCACTGTGTCTGCGGTGCGCGCCTGCTTGCATCCGTCCCGCCCGCATCCACGCTCACCCGCACGCCCACGAGCTCACGCTGCGTCCATTCCTCACGCGTTTCGTGTCCTGCCCGCATCCGTGCCGCGTCCGCGCCGCATCCTTGCATTCACCGCGCCCGCATTCACGCGCCCCACGTTCACCGCGCCCAGGAAAAATCAACGTGAACCAACCTTTTCACATACCAAAAAGAAACTTTTGTTTCTTTACAATGACATCTATATCCTTTTGGATTCCTTGCATAGTATCTTCATTTTCTATAATACCGGATGCGTCTTTCTTTTATTTTAATTTTATTTTAAGTCCAAATTTTTTCAAACTTGAGTCTTTTTGATCTATGAATCGGACTCTTTGTATCGGCGATCATCTTTTCTTTAAAACATAAAAAGAAACATCAAATTCTTAATAAATAAAATAAATTAAATATGATTTTCTGCTTTAAATGACTTAAATTAAGTGTTTATCACACCCTCCAACTTGAATTTTGCTCATCCTCGAGTAAATAGATATATCAGTATTGTGTACCGACTCGATTTTGAATCAAAAATTAGGTTAGGCATCCCAAAAGGTAGATGATACTTGGTCAGACCATTTAAAGAGATATTTCATTGGATTATCAATTTGACCCAATTAGTGGTTGAGTATTAACTAAAGAAATTTCAGAGCTTTTCTTTCACCAACTTCTCACTTTACTCTTTAAATCCTCTAACTTAATGAGAAAGAGGTTTATTATCTTCTTACAATTTAGTCCCCTTAATATATATATATATATTATTATTATTTTTTTTATTTTATATATATATATATATATAATATTGCCTACCTTTTTACGCGAACCACAACGCTTACTTAGGCGAAAGGGCCCGGTTACTCAGTAGGAAATCAATGTTGTTTTTTTTTTTTTTTTTTTTTTTTAAGAAGAATTTTTGCATACCTCGATCTTTCACCCAATTTCTCATGTAGCAGATTCTTTATTGAGATCAGTAAGAAGAGGGTTGTAGAATCACTCCTAAAATTTGGTCTAGTTTAAACCCTACCATTCATTGGGTTTTTTAATAATTTATTCCTCAGTATCTCTAAAATTATCTTGACCGTTAATCATTCATTTATTAGGATGCCTAATTGACTCTTAATCAAAATAAAATTTGAATACACAAAACTAATTATTTCTGACCATACTCGAGATTTGATTAATTTCCTTTCCCCCCCCAACTTAATCTACATTGTCTTCAATGGAGTAGGAAAGCAAAGAAAATAAAAGGAGAGAGTGCACCTGGGATAATTTTGCTTCGAAAGTTGAAGATAGCTTCATTGATTAATAGGCTCTTGTTCTAAATTCCTGTAGTTGTGGTAAAGTAAAAAAAAAAATAAAATAAAATCGTTGGGTTGCCTCCCAACAAGCGCTAAGTTTTATGTCTTCAGCCAGACGTCAAGTTTATTAACAGACTCTTCCATACAGAGTGGTCCTTTATTCTAAAAAAAATGATGATCAGTTAAAACAAAATAGAAGAAATTTGGGTTGCCTCCCAAAAAGCGCTAAGTTTTACGTCTTCAGCCAGACGTCATATGCAATAAAACCAATAAAAGATGGGCAATGGCTCATACTTGATTATCCATGGAGGAGTGGTTTTATCATGTGGTGTATCCAACAATATGTTAACTTCTTTCATATATCCCTTAAAGTCATACACTCCAAAGTGAGCCAAGCAAGTATCTAAGGGGTCAGGTGCTAGAATTGTGGGTGTTGCATCTTCTATAATGTCTTCTAGTGTATCTACTTCGAAGCAACTATCCATTGATGGTCCTTGGGAAGCACCAAACACATTCAGTCTCAGTTTCTTATTCCCAAACGATACGTCCATGACTCTGTCCTACAATTGATGCATGCATTCACCGTAGCTAGGAAGGGTCATCCTAAGATAATGGGAATTTGTCTGGGGTTGCCACTTAATTCCATATCGAGAACCAGAAAATCAACTGGAAAGTAAAACTCATCTACCTTGACCAAGACATCCTCAAGCATTCCACGTGGTTCCTTAATTGATCTGTCGGCTAACTGTAATGTGACTGATGTGGGTTTCAGTTCTCCGAATCCAAAAAGTTCATACACCGAACTAGGTAAAAGATTCACACTTGCCCCTAAATCCAGAAGAGCTTTTTCAATGTGATAATCTCCTATAACACAGAAAATGATGGGGGCTCCTGGGTCCTTAAGCTTTGGAGGAGTGGCATGCTGGACGACAGAACTAGCCTGTTCAGTGAGGCATACTTTCTTTGAGATTTGTGATCTAGATTTACATTTTTGGGTACACAAATCTTTCAAAAATTTGGCATAAGTAGGGACCTGTTTGATTGCGTCTAGAAGGAGAAGATTAATTTGGACTTGCTTAAACAATTCCAACATCTCATCGAGTTTTCCTCCCTTCTTATCTGCAGGAATAGGGGCTTTCAAGGCATCCGAAAATGGGGCTTTAGGCAAGTAAGATAATTTCGGTGCAGTTGGTTCCTTCTCTATTTTCAGGTCCTCCTTATTTTTGGGTGATTTGGCTTCGGTTAGAGGTTTAGGGTCAGTCTCATTGGTTTTACTAGTGTGTTCAATGACCTTCCCACTTCTCAGAGTCATGATTGATTTGGCATGTTCAGAAAAAGCTTCTGGGGTATTATAACTCTCAATCACAAATTACCCTCTTGGGTTGCTCTCGGGTTGGCTAGGTAATTTTCCTTCTTCCTCCTACTGAATGCAGTCGCTAGTTGACCTATTTGGGTCTCTAGCTTAGCAATGGATTGTGTGTGGGAGTTAAAGATCTGAGTGTTGACTTCTAATCGTTCTAGTACTTTCAGAACTTTTTCCTCAAAAGCTGAGCTGTGACCAGTAGTAGATGGTTGAGGAGCATTTTGAAATTGATGGTATGATCCATGCCTATATGTTGGATCCTGATATTGAGGTCGAGGTGCGGCAGGACCAACCACTGGTTGTGGTCTCCAAGAAAAATTTGGACGGTTTCTCCAGCCGGGGTTATAAGTGCTCGAATATGGATCGCTTTCTGATCTGCGAGCTTGTTGGACTTGAGCTTGCTGAACCTGCTCGTGCACAAACTCAAGAAATTGAGGTGCGGCTGGGCATTCACTAACAAAATGGTTCGGACTTGCACACAATGCACAAACTTCTTGGATTGGGTTAGGTGAAATCGGAGATTGTCCAGTATTTAGAAGACGATCTAATTTTTGGGACAGTTCATCTACCTTTTGATGGATATCTATGGTATTTCCTACTTCATATATTCCACCTCTCTTTGGGTTTAACATGGGTTTATCTCTACTAGAGGCAGACATATGATGTAATGAATTTTCACTTAAAATTTTAAATAGTTGCCATGCCTCATCCTCACTTTTCAGCATGAATGTCCCACCGCATGATGCATCGACCATTTGTCGATGTCTTTCAGAGAGCCCAACATAAAAACATTGGATTAACTGCCACTTGGGTACAGCATGGTGGGGACATTTTCTAATAAGGTCTTTTAATCTCTCCCATGTTTCATGAAATATTTCTCCATCTAATTGGGAAAAACTAGTTATGGCTTTCCTTATTTGATTAGTTTTTTCTATGGAAAAATATTTCTTGAGAAACTCTCCTTGCAGCTGGTCCCAGGTTGATATAGTCATGAAATCCAAAGTATGTAGCCAGTATTTGGCTTTGTCCTTAAGTGAAAAAGGAATAATTTCAACCTAAGAGCATCATCGGAGAAGTTGTGAATTTTGACAGTTGAGCATATCTTAAGAAATTCTTCAAGATGTTTATAAGGGTCCTCATTACTAAGTCCATAAAATGAAGGTAACATTTGGATTATACTGGACTTAATTTCATATTGAGTGGCCTCCACGGGGGGTACTTGAATACAAGGAGAGTAGGTATATGTGGAAGGAGTAAAGTACTCCTTCAATTGCTTGGATGGATCATTCTCCTGATTTCGGTCCATGTTTTTACGTCTGTTGGCTCTAAAGGTTCTTTCTATTTCTGGATCAAAAGGTTGGATTTCTGGTCGTAACGATCTACGATCAAGCATACACCTTACAATTATACTGTAGAGCAAACACAGAAAATTTTTCTTTTTATAATATATATTTTTATAATAAAGTGAGAAAAGAATGAAGAAAATCTAAAGAAAGAACCTAAGAATCTTAAATCTATGAAAAGGGAGAAATTAGTTAATGTTTAGATGTTAATTGCAATCAACTTAAACAATCATAGACTCTCTATCCTAAGGTTAACTTAGATCTAGACAGCTCCTAACTTTCAAGATCGCTTTTGAGCACTCCAAGCTCAAGACTGACTAACTGACTCGGCCAGGTAAGCGTAAGATTGGGAGGTTCCCTGCTCGTTGCTTTCTTTAGACACCAACTGAGTTGGCCAGGTCAGTCAACGGAACCAATTAAAAACTACTTTCTTTAACCACTTGCCTTAGACACCGAGCAATTAATCAATCCGCACTCGGTTCAACTCTAGAGCTTTCTTATCCTATTGAGCTCAAAATTCCTAAGCTGACGTCTATTTGATTTTAGATTAAGGTCTAGGTTATGCAAATGCAAGGGAGTGATTTGTGGGCCAAGGAAGGGTGATCAAATCCCACCTTATCTGGTTAATGGGTTATTACCCTTAAGATTAATTATAGAGATGCAATGCAAATAAACAAAGTGTCCAATCAAGTTAGAAATTTTTTATATTTGAGGTTATGCTATTTTAGTTAAGTGTTATGAAATGTCAGTGGCTTCTTCTTTTTTTTTTTTAGTTTTGCAAGAAAATAAATTTAAGTAATTAAGTCTAAAAAGCAATAAATCACAAGGCTATAAAAAGTAGCAAATTATTCTAAGCAGAAAAATTCCTAAGTAGTAAATTAGTTATGCAAGGTAATTATGTAATTATGCAAATAAGATTATCTAGCTAGAAAGCACTAAAAAAAATTTTAAAATGAGAAATAAAAACTGAAAAGTATTTTTTTTTTTAAAAAAAAAATTTTAATTCAACCGTACCAAGATCCCTAGCAATGGCGCCAAAATTTGATGCGTAGTCGTTGATAGCACCAAAAATAACTCTACTCACTACGTAGGTAGGATGAGTCGAGATCGTATCCTCAGGGACCTTGGGCTAAGTTGAAATTTCAAAATAAAAGAAAGAAGCGTTGTTTTTGATTTAGAAAATAAATTATCTTAAAATTGAGGTAATTAGAGAATAAAGAGCTCGGAAGTTTTGAATTACTTTGCACTAGCAGAGTTGTATCTCTTTTTTTTTTAATTAAATGAATATGATTAATCTTAGAAAAAATACCTGTCTTTTCTCGGCACGCTCCGTACCCGTAGATCACGGTGTGTCTCCGGAAAGTACTAGATAAACAACTCTTCTTTCCTCGGCACGCTCCGTATCTGTAGATCACGGCGCGTCTCCGGAAAGTAAAAGTTGTTCCTAATATTAATCTACCAAGAACGCATAAATAAAAGCATATAAAAGGGAGCAAATAAAGAACTCATGACAATTTAAATAAAAAACATAATCTTTATTGCATATAAAAAAATACAGGAAAGTTTAGAACAATAAACCATCTCTGTGTCGTTACAAAATTTCTTCTCCACTCCCGAGACTGCTAGCCTAGCTGCTCATGAAGTAGTCCCTTTCTATTCCTCTATGTAAGGCTCTAGAAGAATTTCTGGGCTCCCCCTCTAATGGGAGTACAAAAGCCTTTTTATAGGTATTAGGAGGGAGGAGTTTTACATGATTTTTCGATGTTGGACTAAAAAAAAATATAAATTTTTTCACTTGAGGTATTTCCAAATAAAAATTTTTTCCTTTAATTTGCTCGCCACTGTGTCTGCGGTGCGCGCCTGCTTGCATCCGTCCCGCCCGCATCCACGCTCACCCGCGCGCCCACGAGCTCACGCCGCGTCCATTCCTCACGCGTTCCACGTCCTGCCTGCGTCCGCGCCGCGTCCACGCCGCGTCCTTGCGTTCACGCGCGCCCGCATTCACGCACGCCCACATTCACGCGCGCCCAGGGAAAATCAACGTGAACCAACCTTTTCACATACCAAAAAAAAACTTCTGTTTCTTTACAATGACATCTATATCCTTTTGGATTCCTTGCATAGTATCTTCATTTTCTATAATACCGGATGCGTCTTTCTTTTATTTTAATTTTATTTTAAGTCCAAATTTCTTCAAACTTGAGTCTTTTTGATCTATGAATCGAACTCTTTGTATCGACGATCATCTTTCCTGTAAAACATAAAAAGAAGCATCAAATTCTTAATAAATAAAATAAATTAAATATGATTTTCTGCTTTAAATGACTTAAATTAAGTGTTTATCATCTCTCAAGAAATACAAAATGTAGAAGTTTTAGCACCAATCTTCGAGGTGACTCCTATTTAACTACGAGCCGACTCCTACTCAAGTCAACCCCTACTTTATCTCGAGTTGACTCGACTACAGTTGACAGCAATAACAGCTAGTTTTATAAAAATTTAAATTTACTTAAAATAATTTTTAATAGCTAATTTTTATTCCAATGGCTAAAAATAGCTAGTCTAGTTTTTTTTTTTAAAGATTTAAAGGCTTTCAAATATAAAGAAAAGTTAAGAGAGTGGATCTAAGAAAGAAGAAAAGAAAAAAACTTAAGATTTTGATGAAGGCATTGAATATTCTTCAGCAAGTCAAAGAGAAAAAAATTAAATATAATTAATTGAATGTTCTTTCAAGAGAATATCCTCAGTAATCATTGAAAAATCTCTCGTTCATTGAAAAAGAGAGGTCAAAACTTCAATGAATATTCATTATCGACTTCAACTGAGCTTCAACAAATTTTATTCTTATTGTGCTCTTATTTGTTATATCTAATTTCTATTGTATGTCTTGTATATTTTTACAAGTTTTTTCTGATAGAAACTTGTGGGATAAGCTTATTCAAGTCTATAATTAGATATTGCATTGGCTAAGTTTGGGGATGACTTAGTTTGGACGGTTTTGATTGATTTTCTATACAAAATCAATTAAATTGATTGTGAGCCTGCTAAAACAATTGGTTGGATTGATTGTGACTTCGACCAAAATAATCAAAGTATAATGAAGAGGATATAGTAGAATTTGAAAGTAAGAAGATCTAGAAAGTGGACATTGGTATTGAGCTTGGCACCAAACTATTTTAAATTATTATATTTGTATTTTTTTTTGTTCTAGTTCTTATATTGTATCTTGATTTATCATTGGTAAGAAGAGCTCAGGGATCCCTCTTGGGGGTATCCCAAATGTTCTAAGTTAGACTTCACCTACCTCATGCTCGGACAAGGCCTACGTGTCTTCGACTCGACTCACACTCAAGTGAGGAGCTTAGGGATTCCTCTCAGAGGTATTCCAAATGGCCCAGGTCAGATTTTGCCATCCTCACACTCAAACGAGGCCATCCTATCTTCAGCTCAACTTTCCCTAAGGCGAGGAGCTTAAGAATCCAACTTGAGGGTATCCCAAGTGGCCTAGGTTGGGCATTGCTATCATTGCACTTGGACAAGGCTATCTCGTCTTCGGCTTGACTCACTTTCGAGTGAGGAGCTTGGAGATCCCTCTTGAGGATATCCCAAATGGCCTAGTCGGGCTTCACCATCCTCAAGCTCGAACGAGGCCATCCCATCTTTAGCTTGACTTGTGCCCAGGTAGGGAGCTTAGGGATCCTTCTCAAGGATATCCCAAGTAGCCCAAGCTGGGATTCATCATCCTCATGCTTGGACAAGGCCACCCCATCTTCAGCTTGACTTATGCTCGAACAAAGATCTTAAGGATCCCTCTTGGGGATATCCCAAGTGGCCTAGGTAGGGCTTCACCATCCTCACACTTGGTGAGGCCGTCTCATCTTCAGCTCGATGGATGCTCGGGTGAGGAGCTTAGAGATCCCTCTCCAAGTTACCCTAAGGGGCCCAAGTTGGGCTTTGCCAATCTCGAGTTTGGACGAGGCTGGCCTATCTTCAACTCAACTCATGCTTAGATGAGGAGCTTAAAGATCCCTCTCAGAGGTGTTCCAAGTGGCCTAGGTCAGGCTTCACCAACCTTATGCTCGGATGAGGCTTGCTCATCCTCGGCTCAACTCGACTGGGGAGAGGAGCTTAGAGATCCCTCTCAGGGGTATTCCAAGTGGCCCAAGTCTGGCTTTACCATCCTCCCACTCAGACAAGGCTGTCCCATCTTCAACTCAACTCGTGTATAGGTGATGAGCTTAGGGATCCCTCTTACGGGTATCTGAAGTGACCCAAGTTGAGTTTTTGCTCACACTCGGGCAAGACAATCCCATCTTCAACTTGACTCTCTATCAGGCAAGGAGCTTAGGGATCCTCTCAAGACTATCCCAAGTGGCCCAAGTCAAGCTTCATCATCCTCGTGCTTGGATGTGGTCATCCCATCTTTGGCTCAACTTATGCTCAAGTGAGGAGCTTAGGGATCTCTAAAGGGTATCCTAAGTGGTCTAGGTCAGGCTTCACCATCTTAATACTCAGATAAGGCTATTGTTATGACCCATGGCATCGCTCAGCCTACTGCACAACTCAACCTACTGTGCTGCTCTAATACCATGTTGAAATCCCTGATCTTATGGGTGGATTTGAAGAGACCTTCGATAGATCTAATCTCTCTAAAGATAGCAAACACCACTACCAACCCCTAGGTGCTATGATGTGGCGCCTCCCTCCTCTTAACCCTAGGGCATCTAGGGCTTGAGGGAGGTGCCCTCCATTTTAGGGTTTCTTCAAGAAACCTGGGGTGGCAACCCTAGAGAGAAAGAGAGAGAGAGAGGAGATTAAGGGAGAAAAGATCTTGTATTCCACATCTTGTGTCTCCAGATCTCTGAGCACCAACCAAGCCTCTTGAAGTCTTGAACATCCAGACCTCGAGCCTGTGGAGAGCTATGCATCACCTCCATCTTAGGATCACTTCTGTTCTAGCCTTAAGACCACACCTGTTCTAGTCTCCTAGAGCAAATACCCTTGCTCTTCTTGTAGACTCCCAAGGCTTGAGAGCACCACACCAAATCCTACAATCTCTACCTTGGTGCCTCCAGGCTTTGACAAACCTGACAATGACCTCCCTTGCCACCATCAACTTTCTTTAGCTTTTGAGCTCTCCTTTGGAGGCCTTTGGAATGATCGTCTCCACTGCTGAAGATCCTTGCTTGATTCTTGGCACCATCTTGAAAATTGTACTCTCTTATGCTAAGCAACTGCATCATTTGCCCTGGACATTTTTAGAGAAACCATAGCATTCTTGAACCAGCACTCACTGCACCTGATGCACCTGACATGATCTCCTCAAAGTTATGCCACTCTAAACTCATGCCAAACTCCTTCTCCACCTGTGAAGCCACCTCTGTCTAATGCTCCATCTAAACCTAAAATCCATTTGATACCATAGAAGACAACTTTGTACCCAAGTCATCCAAAGCCAACCATCTAATGTTGCACTATTGGACCTACTGCTGCACCTCGATCACCGTCACTATCCCTTCGAATCCTCCACACTCTGTAGACCTCCTTCAAAGCCATCTTGGATACACCACACCCCATGGGCTCCTCCAAAATTCAAGAGCTCATCCAACTCTTCACCTTCAACAACTAAATCTTAAGAAATTCCATCCTGATACTTTATCCTCTTCTATCCCTACGCCAATCGTCACTTTAGTATCACATGGAGTAACTGCAGCTCAAATCCTATCCTAGGCTCAAACTTACCTATCTCATTTCGAGCCTCACCACAACCTCCTCATAGGTGTCTAGATCTTTCTTGCTGCAAACAATCCGTCTGACACTATCTCCTTAGAGTCACAACTCTTCGGTGCCCGCACATCCCGCATAGAACCATGCTGTGCATCACTATTGCTAGTGCTAAAAACTAACTCCATCCCTGTACTCCTAGACTCTGAATCTATGCCAAATCATCCTCCACCCAAGGAGGCACCTCTGGCCAGTGCTCCACTTGAATCATGACTCCTCTTGGTGCTCCTGCAAAAGATAAATCTGATCCAAGATTAGCTATCCAGTCCTGTCCTACTAAACCTCCTGCTAAATCTCCACCATCGCTACTGTCATTTCAAACCTTCTGCACTCCACAAACACCTACGAAACTGCTAGCGGACTTCTTCCTCTTGAACCAGCTGCAACACTCTGTGGATCAGTCATCCCATCCTCCCAAGGCTTCACAAATTCTTATTCTGACCGAATCACTGAATGCGTCCCCGCTACTTTCCCATCTTCCTACATCCGAAGGCAGTGGTCACTTCTTCAGCTTTCTCTCGACCACTATCCCTTGGGTGAACTCTCCTCATCCATCAAACTACCCCCACACTGCCCTCCTCCCCAGAGATCCTTATCGCCTAACGACCATACACCCCAATCTTTCCTCCAAGACAGCCTCCAACCAAAGTTGGATCAACAAATCATGCACCTAAGCCTTTTACCCTGAGAAACATCCCTTCCCTTCAATCCTCTCAACCTCCACCTTCAACCCGTTGCTCTTAGTTGGCCAAACCATAGTAAAAAATGAAGGTTGATCTAAGACATATTGTAAAATAGATGTGCAGATTTTTGATTTCACCTTGTATGAATTCTTCTTCCTTTCCACACTCCATCAGGCTCTGATACCAATTGTTATAACCCATGGCATCGCTCAGCCTACTGCGCAACTCAACCTGCTGTGCTGCTCTAATACCATGTTGAAACCCCTGATCTTATGCATGGATCTGAGGAGACCTTCAATAGATCTGGTCTCTCTGAAGATGGCAAACAGTAGCACCAACCCCTAGGTGCTATGATGGGGCACATCCCTCAAGCCCTAGATGCCCTAGGATTAGGAGGAGGGAGGCGCCCCCTACTCTAAGGTTTCTTCTAGAAACCTAGGCTGGCAACCCTAGAGAGAAAGAGAGAGAGAGGAGATTGAGGGAGAAAAGATCTTGTATTCCACATCTTATGTCTTCAGATCTTTAGAGTACCAACCAAGCTCCTCGAAGTTCTGAACACCCAGACCTCGAGCCTGTGGAGAGCTATGCACCACCTCTACATTAGGATCACTCCTATCCTAGCTCTGGGACCACACCTATCCTAGTCTCCTGGTGTCAATACCCTGGTTCCTCTTGTGGCTTCCCAAGGCGTGGGAGCACCATACCAAATCCTATAGCTATCCCATCTCTGGCTCGACTCGTACTAGGGCAAGGAGCTTAGGGATCTCTCTTACAAATATCTCAACTAGCCCAAGTTGGGTTTCACCGTCCTCAAACTCGAATGAGGCTATCGAATATTTGGCTCAATTCACACTCAAGTGAGGAGCTCAAGAATTCCTCTTGAAGGTATCCCAAGTAGCCCAAGTCAAGCTTCACCAACCTTGTGCTCGAATGAGGCTGGTCCATCTTTGCTCAACTTGTGCTTGGGCGAGGAGCTTAGGGATCCCTCTTGGGGGTATTCCAAGTAGCCCAGTTCAGGCTTTGTTGTTCTCATACTTGGACAAGGCCATCCCATCTGCAACTCGACTCATGCTTGGGAGAGGAGCTTGGGGATCCCTATCAGGGATATCCCAAGTTGCCTAGGTTGGGCTTCACCATCCTCATGCTCAGACAAGACCGACCTATCTTTGGCTCGACTCATGCTCAAGAGAGGAGAGGCCTATCATGCTTTTCTTAGACTTGGATCGATGAGGAGAGGTCCATTGCGCTCTCATTGTACTCGGATAAGAAGACATCCGACATGCGCCATCACACTCTCCTCATATTCGGATGAGGAGAGGTTCGTCATTCTCTTCTTATCGCAGTAACCACTAACATGCATGAGGATGCCTGGATAATGAAATCATTGTTGAAAATGCTTAGATCTAATAAAGGAAGAAGGTAAGATACATTCTCATATTCCCATAGATCGTGCCAATTAATCTGTTGCTACCAAAATCTGGCCCACTAAGATAGTCTAGAGGGCATTGATCGATCTTCTCCACTCACAATGGTGGAAGATGGATTAATGGTCTTTTTTAAAGGGATGTGAATCTGCACACATAATAAAAAAAAAAAAAACTCATCAGATTGGCTCCGACCAGACCCTCCAATGCCTAAGTTAGATCGAATTTTGGAAGAATAGTAGTAAATAGAGAATATAATAGAGAGTTAAAGTAGCATAAAATATTATCCTATTCAGGTTGGCATCGGGGCCGATCTAGAAGTGATCGGATCTTATCAGTACCTGACTAATCTAAAGATAGTTGGATTTGATCAGTGTCTAATCATTCTGGAGATGATCAATTTGGATCTAGTTAGTGTCTGGATGTTCTAGAGATGGTTAGCCTAGATTTGATCAATTTGTGTTGTCTCTCAAAAAGTGCTAAGTTTAATGTCTTCAACCAGATGTTATGATTTTGACCTATCCTATATCAAATATTGGATTAATAAATTCTAATGATTTTGGTTTGCCTTTCTCAGGTATGTCCTTCAGTGTTTTAAAAAGATAGGATCAATCAGAAGGCCTTATCATCATAGTAGTAAAACATCCATTAAATACTCTAAGATGATTAGCCTGAATCAAAAGAGTGTACTCGACAAGCATGCTATACTAGGGCCTAAAAATATCAAAATTAAGAAGGGATGGTATTTGCTGGGCTAAGATCGAGGGTGATGTTTGAAAATTTTCTTTAATTATAGCCTATTCTACCCTAATTCCAGTCTCAGATATGCTATATTTTCGCATACTCTCTTTTTGGTCTACAGCCTGATACTTTTTTCAAATTAACATCAACTCTATCTCCATATATCATTTTAGTACTGTAGATAGATTTTGAAGGCAGTCCTCAAAAGTAGTGCCGAATACAAAGAAATCAATCAAAAATATCTCAATATCGTTATTCCTCGTTTCAGAGTTATCCCATCCAACAGCTTCTTTATACATTTTTAGAACACCTACAAGTTGGACTTTTTGATTAGGGATCATTGGAAAGATGTCAATGGGTGTATCAAGAAGGAGCTTCAGTTTTGTACTCATTGGTAGTTCTAACAAGGGAGCTTTGTTAGGCTAGGTGGTAGCTCATATTCTTTGATCTCAAGTGGGGTGGTTTTGGGATAGGGTATATCTACTAGGTCATGTACTTCTATAATATATCCATCTTCATCAAAATCATCCATCCCAAAATGAGCCTGATAGGAATCTAACAAATTTTGGAAAAGAATTGTGGGTGTAGCTTTCTCTATTGTGGTATTCATTTCTGGTTCTTGAAAAGTCTCAATTAATTCCATCATTTCATCAATTTTTTCTTCCTTCCTATTAAAAGAAATAGGTGATTCTAGGACACTTGAAAATGGGACCATAGATAGATAAGGTGATGATGGAATTGGTTCGACCCATCATTCTGTTTCTTCCATATATGTTTTAGCCTTATTCAAATTGTCTGTATTGGTCTTTTTGGTTGTGTAAGATTGTTCTATGACTATTTTGTTCCTCAGAGTCATCATCGATTATTCAGAAAAGATTATAGGGACATTAAAATTTCTAGCCATGAATTATCCCTTAGGGTCACTCTCAGGCTAATTAGACAACTTTCTTTCCTTCTCACTCACAGCCATGGCTAACTGACCCAACTCCATCTCTAAATGGGTAACAATCTATATAAAGTTATTCAGCGTAGTGTTGGTGTCAATATTGGATTTAGCCAAAGCTTCTACACTTTTTTTAGAGAATTGAGTTCTACTGCTCACTGAAACCTCTCTTCAAAAGTTGGTTCATAGTTAGTTGGAGAAGATTGATATTATGGGTAAGACATATCACAATAAGGTGCAGCTATAAATGTTGGTCCTTGTGTCATCGATATAACCACTGGTTGTAGTTTCCACAAAAAAATTGATTGAGCCCCCCAGTCTAAATCATAGGTATTGAAGTATGGGTTATTTTCTGATCTATGGGCCATGTGGGTTTGATCTTGATGAACTTGTTCATACATAGATTTAGAAAATCAGTATACGGCTGGGCATTCACTCACGAAGTGGGAGGGGCTCGAACATATTGTGCAAACTTGTTGCACAGAAAGATAAGATGGATAAGGAGAGTGTCTGATGGATTCTAGATATTCTAATTTATGGGACAGCTCATCCAATCTATTATTGAGATCCATCTTAAATTATTTTGATTGTTTAGATATGCAATCAAGGGTTCTAGATCAGAGCAATCTTTTTTTATTATTTTTTTTTAAAGATCAGAAGAGTGAGAAGAAGAAGAGAAGAGAAAGAAAGAGAGAAGTTCTAAAGATAAGAACCCTAAAAAGTCCTAAATCTAAAGATGATAGAGAAGAATTTTTTAATTAAGTTTAAATTATGGATTAGCAATCAAGTTAGACAATCAATCTTAACTAATGGTTATCCTAGATCTAAACAGCTTCTAACTATCAAGGTCAGCTTCGAGCATTTCAGATGAAAGACTAACCACTCAATTGATCAGATAAATGTAAGATTGGCGGGATCCCCTGTTGCTTTCCTTAGACATCAATTAAAATTGATCAGATAAGTGAACGAAACTAATTAAATTACCACCTTCCTTCAGGACATAGTTTCTGAACCACTTTTCTAAATACCAGTTAAACTGATTAACCCTAATCTGGTCCAACTCTTAGAGTCACTTGTCCTATTGAGCTCAAGAGTCCTTAGGAGCCAATGTCTAATTGATTTTAAGTTAAGTGCTTAAATCAATGTAATATGTAGGGTGGTGGTTTATGGGCTAAGAAAGAATAATAAAATCTCCACCTTATGTTGTTTAATTGGGTTAAGTGTCCTTTAGGTATTTTGTGAATATACAATGCAAATACAAGAAAGGTGTCCAATACAAGTTGAAGCTTTTAAGGTTTAATTAGTTTCTTTATTTTAGTTAAATGTTAAGTGATGTCTTTATTTTCTTTTTATGTTATATTATCTTTAGCAAGAAGAATAAAAATTAGGTTTTAATTAAATTAATTAGATTTGAGGAGATTTAGAGAATCTAACTAAAAAAAAAGTAAATTATACTAAAATTAAAAAACAACTAGGTAACCTACAATTAAAATAAGAAATTAAATCTATTTTTAGGATAGTAAATTATTTTAAGCTATGAAAAGCAATAAATCACTAAGAACAATAAGTAGTAATTTTTTTGGGGGGGCTTAGTCAATACATCTGTGTCAATGATCCCAGCAACGGTGTCAAAAATTTAATAGCTATCATAGGTGGTCAAAAATAAATCTAACTCAAACTATACAGATAGGATGAATCAGGATCATATCCATGGAGATCATAAGGCTGAGATATAATTAACTAAGCAAAAAAAAAAGTTTGATTATTAAAAGTTGGTAATATTTTAATTGAAACTGACTAATTTAAATCAAAGATGGAATTGAGAGATATAGATAATGAAAAAGATATCTTCAAATTTTTAGATGATCATAAACATAGATTCTGATATTTATTCTAATCTAAACAATTAAATTTGTAATCAATTAAAATTCTTGCAAACCAATCCCAAGCATAAACTATCTTGCCGAGTACGAATCATATTCTATCAAGATCATAGTCCATCCCATAAGTATAGACTATCAAACAATTAATTTGTATAGATCCTAATAAGTTATGTAAATATCAAATCTTAGAATAAATTACTTTTGTTGAGCATAGACCATATCCTATCAAAATCATGATCCATCCCACCTATAGATAACTTATTCAGGAATCAAGTATAAAAGAAAGTGAACAAAACTTGAAATTATTTTATTAATTATAGAAAATAGGAAACAAATACATAAAAGTATGTAAGAACATCTGTACGTTCCTACAGACTACATCTTAGCCAAGCATAACTTCTGGATACATCTTTCTAAAAATTTAGTACTCTATCACAGCACCTCCTCTTCTTGAAGTAATCTTTTTCTCCACTCTTCCTTTCTCTCAAATTTTAAAATAAAATTAAAAAAGAAAAAGAAAAAGACTTCTACTGTGGCTGCCTGCACCTTGATTGCTCCCCTCTATTCCTTTATGTTCAATGTCCACAGTCCCCTTTAATAGATGAAATTTGGTTGAAAATTGAGTGAAAAATAGACTCTTAATCACGTTCAGAGATATCAACCCATGCTCACCGTCGGATGGATATCGAATGGCTCAAAAATCACTTAAAATACTCCTAGATCAGGTCGGCATCAATAGGGACCATTGGATCTCATCTCAGATGGAACAAGGGCCGTCAGATCGTGCAATTAAGCTTCCTAGCTCCTTCTCTCAATTCAAAAATCACCTCAACCATTGGATCAAACCCCAGAGTGAAGTGCACTAATTGGATTGTGCCAAAGAAGTGGGCCACTACTGCTTGATATGGGAGAGCAAATTCTTGACAGTCCGATCAGATGTTTCACGACTCCTCAACCATCGATCAGCGCAAAAAAGGCCACCCCTATATGCACCGCGTAAAGACCGGCTTCACTATTTTTGAGGACCGCCATGAACTGAGTGGCTGGTCCATGGTGAATCGGGCAGATTTTTGGCCCATTTTTGAATGGGTTTTGGGCTTCTTTCTGGGCCTATTTTTGCTTAGAATTATGTCTAGTCTTAAATCTTCAATCGAAATCCGTTTTGAATCCAATTTGCTCCAAATTTTTTCCTTTCAACTGGCAAATTGGGCTCGTTGCATTGGCATCATTTTTTCTATAAAACACAAATAAAAACATCAATTTTAAGGAATGAAGGTCAATTAGAATGTATTTTGATGCTTTTATTGGAATATTTACTATATTTATCACTGTTGCTTTATGATATCGTGAAGAGATGCTTTGTATGTTTATAGGAAGAGTTCTCTACAAGTATGGCGATGGTTGCCATGATCCTTCGCTCGCGATCTTGGATTAGAGATATGACAGTATTCTTCCATGATTATAAGGAGATCTTTTGGCCTTGTTGGTGGAGTATTTAAGTGTTTTACTATATTAAGTAAATCTCTCACAAAGTCTCGTTGCTGGAAGAAACTTGGAAGATATTTAAGCTTGCAGCCACTTTGTCTTTTCTTTTTTCCCCAGGCTAAGTGATGTTGTGTTGTTTACCCACCTTAGTTTCTCAGAACCCATCTTCTAAAAAACAAAAATGGAGGCAAGGCTCGTATAAATCTTTTCATTGCAAAAATGATTGATGGTTCTAACTTCTCTGAGGAATTGCATTGGGTGAGGAGAGCTAAACTATCTTACAGTCCTTACTATGTGTACTGTAGTATGGGATGGGACTGCGAGAGAAAAAGTGTAGCCTTCCCAGTCACATCTCCACCTAGGCAAGTGTGCTTATTCACTTGCTCTTCTGCATGTTTCTCTTTTCCTTCGTATTGCTCCCTACACCCACAATTGCAGTTACGCAGTAAGTAGGACAACGGTTGGGTATATGTCCTCGTTCACTGAATCCAAGACACCTCCTAAGTTGTGGGACTGTCTTTTCTCTTATTTGGTGGTTTCTTAGGCACTTAACCTGTTTGGAAGTCCTTGAGGTGTTCATATGTTGAATCCGAATGTTTCAAGAGGTTCTTTGCAAATACTATCTTTTAGCTTAGGCTTTTACTCAAGTGGTAGTGCCACTCAGCAGATATCCTCCGTGAGTTGCAGAAACTTCGGTTTTACCTTGTGAGGTTTGGCATCCATTTAGTATATTTTATCTTGTTTTCGTTTATGGTGGTTATACAAGCATGGAGCAGCTGATCTAATATTGTGCGGTCATGAGTTCCATATATGATGTGATGGTACCTATATATGGCTTTTTGAAGTTTTAAAATTTATGGACAAGGCACTTTTAAAAAGAAAATAAGAAGTTAAAGTTAGATATCGTTTTCATGATTTGTATTGATGGAGCCATGGGGGCATAGGGAAAGGTGCTTCCAGCCACTTAGAAAATGTGAAAATTAATTAGAGGGTGTTTTAGTTAATGACGAGTGGCCACGAGGATAAAGAAGGCTTTAGGCTAGGTTTCTCCAAAATATTATACTGCACAAAAAAAATACTATAAAAAATTAAAATATTAGCGATAGTTATTAACGACGATATTGTCACCATTGCTAATAGAAGATATTAGTGATGGCATTACTGATGGCAACATTTTCGTCGATAATAATTTATTAAATTTATTAAATTATTTATTAAATTTATTAGTGATGATAAAAAGATTATTGCTGTCATTAATGATTATTAGCGATGGCACTATTCATTATCAACAGCACTATTAGTGATAACTTTAGCCATCATAAAATAAAAAAATTATTTATTAAACTTATTAGCGATCGTGAAAAGAGTATTAGTGATAGTTATCATCGTCTCTAATAAAAAAATTATTTATTAAACTTATTAGCAATGGCAAGAAGCATATTAGCGATGACATTTGCCATCGCTAATAATCTATAATTTTTTTTCTATATGATATAATTTTAAAATTTAAAGTCCATCTTCATCATTTATTATCTAAATAATTATTATTAGAGTATCATTACAAAATACCATCTCAATATGATAGTTCTAGCTATATCGATTAATAAAATTTAATTTTGATGGTCACAAACGATCGCATAATAATTTGATAGATAGATATCACCGATTAGTTCAAAAACTTGCAACAATGATTTTGGTAATATTTATAGTATACTATCAAAATTTTACTTCAGTCAGATATTATTATCATGATCAATTTAGCAAGAAATAATTTGAGCTATTAAAAAAAAAATAAATGATCAAAAAGTCAAACGACATCCGATTATAGGATGATTTTCTAGATAAATGATCTTTGCTACTACTTTGATCATTTGTACGATAGTGATCATAAAATTCAAACCGCGTATATATGAATGATCCAAAACTATATGTTTCTTGATACTTATTCTTAAAGTCTTTAGATAATTATACTTATGCTTTTGTAAGCTCTGCTTAACATAAATGGTTCATATATGCATGGTTTGAATTTTATGATCATCACCGTATGAATAATTATAGTAGCAAAGATCATTAACGTAAAAAATCATCTTAATCAGACGTCGTTTGGTTTTTTGATCATTTATTTTTTATTTAATGATCAAATCATCCTGTATTAAATTGATCATGATAATGATATTTGATTAAAGTAAAATATTGATAGTATGCTATAAATATCATCAAGATCATCGTTGTAAGTTTTCAGATCCATCGATGATCTATATCTATCAGATCATCATGTGATCATTTGTGGCCACCAAAATTAAATTTTATTAATCGATATAGCTAGGGCTATAAAATCAAGGTGATCTTTTGTGATTATATTCTAACGATAATTATTTAGATAATAAAAGATGAAGATAGACTTTAAATTTTAAAATTATATCATATTCAAAAAAAAAAAGCAATGAATTTTTTATTAATTTGACCTATGATTATTAGCGATGGATTTTTTTATTATAAATGCCATCGCTAGTAACTTACCACTTTCTCTCCTATTATCTTTCCCACGTGCCCTCATTTTTCCCCACCCCTTTCTCCATGCGCCCTGATTTTCCCTCACCCCACTTCTCCACGTGTGTATCATCTTCCTCGAGCTCTCTTCTTATCGTCGACCACCTCCTTCTTCTCTCTCCATTGCTCCTCTTGTCAGGTCGGCCCCCCGTAGCCTTCCCTTGCTGGATCGAGCCATCAACCTCCTCCTTCTCCCCACACCGCTCCCCTTGCCAGATCGACCCCTACCGCCTCCCCTTGCTGGATCAGCCTCCCCTCTCCTTGTCAGATTGGGCCCCCTGTCGCCTCCCTCCTACCATCTCCCCCGTCGTTCTCCTTATTGGATTGGCCCCTCACTACCTTCTCTTGTCGAATCGGCCTCTCGCCCCTTCTCTTACCGAATCAGACCCCCAGCCATCTCCCTCTTGCCAGATCGGGCCCCCCGCGCCTCCCCTTGCTGAATCAGCCCCCCAGTCACCTCCTATCTCTCTGAGCCTTCGACCACCTCCTGCCTCTCCAAGCCCCCGATTGCCTCCCTAAGCCCTAAGACCCCAGCAGCCTCCCGCCTCCTCAAGTCTCTGACCACCTCCTCGAGCCCTTGGCCACCTCTTGCCTCCTCAAACCCCCGACCGCCTCCTGCCACCCTAAGCCCTCGATCACGAGACCCCAGCCACATCCCACCTCATTGAGCCCCTGGCCGCAAGCACCAACCCACCTCCTTGAGCCCCTGACTGCCTCCCATCTCCCCAAACCCTTGGTCGGGAGCCCCTGGTAGCCTCCTGCCTCCCCAAGCCCCGGTTATAAGCCTCCGACCACCTCTTGCCTCCCCGAGCCCTGACCACGATCCTACTAAGGTAATTGCAAACATCTCTGGGATCAAGAGCTTCATGGATTCCATATTCACGCTCTTGGTGATACCACCAATGGTTGCATGTCTACTAGTAGCGAGTTCTTGTTTTGAGATTCAACATTGTCCGTGATTGAAGTACTTGATTTGTGGGTTATTCTAATCTTCTTTTCAAATACAGGGCCGCATTTTAATCCTGATGGGAAGGAATATGGGGCATGTAAAGATGAGAATTGCCATGTTGGTGATCTTGAAAATGTGACTACGGGTGAAGATGGTATGATCTATTTGTCATGACCACTTTATGTTGCTGTATTGTTGTTTTCATAATATTTAAAAATGACAACTTGGTATTGAAAGTATTATTTTACTTATGCTTGAGCAGGTTACTGAAACATTATATATAGTTGATTATTGGAATACTAAATGTTTATATAGTTTTGGTTTGATGTTTCAGGGATTGTTAATTTTAGTATTGTTGACAAGCAGATTATTTATTTTTTTCTTAAGTTTAATATGTTTTTAATGAGATATTATTCTTTCTACCTTTTAAACTCTTCTATGTTTATTCTCTTTTGCAGATTCCTCTCAATGGATCAAGTTCCTTTATTGGAAGGGCTGTTGTTGTCCATG
Organism: Elaeis guineensis; assembly: GCF_000442705.2. NCBI lineage: Eukaryota > Viridiplantae > Streptophyta > Magnoliopsida > Arecales > Arecaceae > Elaeis > Elaeis guineensis. The sequence goes on along the minus strand of NC_026000.2, from coordinate 120,625,812 downwards.
CCGATTCTGATGACCTCGAAAAGGATAAACTTTACTCATCAGATATTCATGTTAACTTTATATTTTATTAATTTTAGACATTAATATTAGATGATGTGGAATAACTAGTTATGATGTGTGGAGCATCAATTTGTATATATGTTTTTTTTCTATTTTTCATGTATTGCATCAAAAGCATGCATGAACTAGCAAGTCATTAAAATCTCCATCTCTATTAATGCTAGCTTCTAATGATTTATTTGTTTCTTTTTTACATGTTGAAACTATGTTATAATTTTTATAATCATCCTAATTGGTTTATATCACTCAATACTATTTTATTATCTTGATTGCATGCCTATACATAATTTTTCTAGTATATTTTTTTTTGTACCTATTTTTTAGATTTTAACTTATTAAGATGCTCACTTAGGAAGATACTATATCTATATGCTACTTATTTTTTATATATATATGTAATTTTTAAACTTATAAAATAGATTTATAAAATTATATAATTTATATTTTTAATATAATTAATTTTTTTATTTATAATTATATTAAATAATTATTATTTTATTTATAATATATTTTAAAAAATAATTTTAAAATAGATTTTAAAATATTTAATTATAAATTTTTAAAGAAATAAAAATTATTAGCAATGGAATTAGCGACGGTATTGTCGCTATTAATATTTTTTTAAAATTTTAATTAAAAAATAAAAAATTATTAGCGATGACATTAATGACGATCAAGCCATCGCTAATAATTTTTTAAAATTTTAATTAAAAAATTATTAGCAATGGCATTGCCGTCGCTAATTATCATTATTAGTGACGGTAATTTTACCATTACTAATAATGGTAATTAGCAACTAAGATATTTTTATCGGATTTTAATTGACAGCTTGTCTGTTTTCTTGTAGTGAAAGCATCTTCTTAGCCTATCTTAGGTGATTTTTTTTGCAAGGGCTTTGTCACTAAGTTTAATATAGCTAATACGTCTTATTCCATCTTCTGTATAATTATAGCAAATAGAATTGCAGTTATTATAGAAGTGATTTTGGTTGTTTGTGTAATTCAAACTTGCTAGTAGTTGGTTGTCTTTGTTGGTGCATACTGCTGAGGGTGGGGCATTTTCTTGTTGATTTGAGAGCTCCCAAGCACCAGAGCCATCAGCAAATCAAGCAGGCTTCCTAGCATGCCCATATCCATTCTCCCATACCATATAATCTTATACCATTAATTGTTAGTATTCACAAATCACCTTAACTTA
>NC_026000.2:120617520-120619455 GCF_000442705.2 Elaeis guineensis | reverse complement strand
CCGTTGAAGTCCGGGCGGAGCTGTCATGTAATCGATGTCGGCCGGTGGAGCCCGGCTCCCGTAGGAGTCCAGGCGGAGCTGTTTCATGTAATCGATGTCGGCGGCGGAGCCCGGCTCCTGTAGGAGTCCAGGCGGAGCTGTCCTGTTGTCGATGTCGGTGGCGGAGCCCGGCTCCCGTAGAAGTTCGGGCGGAGCTGTCATGTAATCGATGTCGGCGGCGGAGCCGGGCTCCCGTAGGAGTCCAGGCGGAGCTGTGCTGTAGTCGATGTCGGCGGCGGAGCCCGGCTCCCGTAGGAGTCCAGGCGGAGCTGTCCTGTTGTCGATGTCGGCGGCGAAGCCCGGCTCCCATAGAAGTCCGGGCGGAGCTGTCATGTAATCGATGTCGGCGGCGGAGCCCGGCTCCCGTAGGAGTCCAGGCGGAGCTGTGCTGTAGTCGATGTCGGCGGTGGAGCCCGGCTCCCGTAGGAGTCCAGGCGGAGCTGTCCTGTTGTCGATGTCGATGGCGGAGCCCGGCTCCCGTAGAAGTCGGGGCGGAGCTGTAATGTAATCGATGTCGGCGGCGGAGCCCGGCTCCCGTAGGAGTCCAGGCGGAGCTGTGCTGTAGTCGATGTCGGCGGTGGAGCCCGGCTCCCGTAGGAGTCCGGGCGGAGCTGTCATGTAATCGATGTCGGCGGCGGAGCCCGGCTCCCGTAGGAGTCCAGGCGGAGCTGTGCTGTAGTCGATGTCGGCGGCGGAGCCCGGCTCCCGTAGGAGTCCAGGCGGAGCTGTCCTGTTGTCGATGTCGGCGGTGGAGCCCGGCTCCCGTAGAAGTCCGGGCGGAGCTGTCATGTAATCGATGTCGGCGGCGGAGCCCAGCTCTCGTAGGAGTCCAGGCGGAGCTGTGCTGTAGTCGATGTCGGCAGCGGAGCCCGGCTCCCGTAGGAGTCCGGGCGGAGCTGTCATGTAGTCGATGTTGACGGTGGAGCTCGGCTCCCGTAGGGGTCCGGGCGGAGCTGTCCTGTTGTCGATGTCGGCGGTGGAGCCCGGCTCCCGTAGGAGTCCGGGCGGAGCTGTGCTGTAATCGATTCCGCTGAGGGCTTCGGCTGTGGGTATTTTATACCCAACACCAGTCCCCCTACTTTCGAGTTTGAATTTCAAACGAAGGAAGTACAGAGAGAGAGATGGGCACAGCCGAAATCGTCCCTTCGAATCCTGCGCACTGCCGCCTCCAGATATTTTGGCATTAAATGTGCGCGTGCCAGAGTCTTTTCGAATTAGAGCAGTACGAGGGGATGCTTCGAAAATCCCGCAGGTACTCTGGCTTAGGTACGGCGCAATTATGATCCTGCCAACCGTCAGCCGCTTTTAGCCGTCTGCCAGGGGGAGTGGGACACGTGTCGGATGCGGACTGGCCTGGGAGAATTCGCGATCATTATGGCATCGGATCCCAGGGTCTATTTAAACCCGTCCTCCCTCCTTTAGGCACCCTACTTCATTCCTGAGTTTTCGCTGGTGTCTATCTTCTCTTCGAGAGCCCTGCTCTAGTGAGCGTCTTCTCGAGCCGTAGGCGCCTCCTGTTTCTCGTCCCCCAGGTCCCTCAGAGTAATATAGGTTAGTGCCAACCTTCCTTTCACCGCCTAGGGGCTTCTCCTCTCACCATTACTTTTGTGCCTCCCTTCGAGTTAGCCTTCAGCCTCTCGTTCCCCTTTCGGTCCATCTTTTTAGGGTCCTTTAGATCCTCCCTTCGAAACTACTCAAAATGTCCTCTGGCTCTTCTGCTCCCGACAGTTTCGAGAGTTCTTCTGCTTCAAACCCCCAGATCCCTATCTCTGTGGACGAACCCGCGTCCGGGGCTGGGCCTCGCCCAGTTTTTGTGCTGGGCGTTATTCCATGTTCGTCGACTTCAGAGGAACTCCTTCTGATAAGGGTTCGGTATGGGATTCCTCCGGAGTACGA
>NC_026000.2:120600020-120612520 GCF_000442705.2 Elaeis guineensis | reverse complement strand
GCAGCGGAGCCCGACTCCTGTAGGAGTCCGGGCGGAGCTGTCATGTAGTCAATGTTGGCGGCGGAGCCCGACTCCCGTAGGGGTCCGGGCGGAGCTGTCCTGTTCTCCATGTCGGCGGCGGAGCCCGGCTCCCGTAGGAGTCCGGGCGGAGCTGTGCTGTAGTCGATGTCGGCGGCGGAGCCCGGAGGAGTCCGGGCAGAGCTGTCATGTAGTCGATGTCGGCGGCGGAGCCCGGGTCCCGTAGGAGTCCGGGCGGAGCTGTCATGTAGTCGATGTTGGCGGCGGAGCCCGGCTCCCGTAGGAGTCCGGGCGGAGCTGTCATGTAGTCGATGTTGGCGGCAGAGCCCGGCTCCCGTAGGGGTCCGGGCGGAGCTGTCCTGTTGTCGATGTCGGCGGGGAGCCCGGCTCCCGTAGGAGTCCGGGCGGAGCTGTGCTGTAGTCGATGTCGGCGGCGGAGCCCGGCTCCCGTAGGAGTCCGGGCGGAGCCATCATGTAGTCGATGTCGGCGGCGGAGCCCGGCTCTCGTAGGAGTCCGGGTGGAGCTGTCATGTAGTCGATGTTGGCGGCGGAGCCCGGCTCCCGTAGGAGTCCGGCGGAGCTGTGCTGTAATCGATGTCGGCGGTGGAGACCGGCTCCCGTAGGAGTCCAGGCGGAGCTGTGCTGTAGTCGATGTCGGCGGCGGAGCCCGGCTCCCGTAGGAGTCCGGGCAGAGCTGTCATGTAGTCGATGTTGGCTGCGGAGCCCGGCTCCCGTAGGGGTCCGGGCGTAGCTGTCCTATTATCGATGTCGACAGCGGAGCCCGGCTCCCGTAGGAGTCCGGGCGGAGCTGTGCTGTAGTCGATGTCGGCGGCGGAGCCCGGCTCCCGTAGGAGTCCGGGCGGAGCTGTCATGTAGTCGATGTGGGCGGCGGAGCCCGGCTCCCGTAGGTGTCCGGGCGGAGCTGTCCTGTTGTCGATGTCGGCGGCGGAGCCCGGCTCCCGTAGGAGTCTGGGCGGAGCTGTGCTGTAGTCGATGTCGGCGGCGAAGCCCGGCTCCCGTAGGAGTCCGGGCGGAGCTGTCATGTAGTCGATGTCGGCGGCGGAGCCCGGCTCCCGTAGGAGTCTGGGCGGAGCTGTCATGTAGTCGATGTCGGCGGCGGAGCCCGGCTCCCGTAGGAGTCCGGGCGGAGCTGTCATGTAGTCGATGTTGGCGGCAGAGCCCGGCTCCCGTAGGGGTCCGGGCGGAGCTGTCCTGTTGTCGATGTCGGCGGCGGATCCCGGCTCCCGTAGGAGTCCGGGCGGAGCGGTGCTGTAGTCGCTGTCGACGGCGAAGCCTGGCTCCCGTAGGAGTCCGGGCGGAGCTGTCATGTAGTCGATGTCGGCGGCAGAGCCCCGCTCCCGTAGAAGTCCGGGCGGAGCTGTCATGTAGTCGATGTTGGCGACGGAGCCCGGCTCCCGTAGGAGTTCGGGCGGAGCTGTGCTGTAATCGATGTTGGCGGCGGAGCCCGGCTCCCGTAGGAGTCCAGGTGGAGCTGTGCTGTAGTCGATGTCGGCGGTGGAGCCCGGCTCCCGTAGGAGTCCGGGCGGAGCTGTCATGTAGTCGATGTCGGCGGCGGAGCCTGGCTCCCGTAGAAGTCCGGGCAGAGCTGTCATGTAGTCGATGTGGGCGGCGGAGCCCGGCTCCCGTAGGGGTCTGGGCGGAGCTGTCCTGTTGTCGATGTCGGCGGCGGAGCCCGGCTCCCGTAGGAGTTCGGGCGGAGCTGTGCTGTAGTCGATGTCGGCGGCGGAGCCCGGCTCCCGTAGGAGTCCGGACGGAGCTGTCATGTAGTCGATGTTGGCGGCAGAGCCCGGCTCCCGTCGGGGTTCGGGCGGAGCTGTCCTGTTGTCGATGTCGGCGGCGGAGCCCGGCTCCCGTAGGAGTCCGGGCGGAGCTGTGCTGTAATCGATTCCACTAGGGCTTCGGCTGTGGGTATTTTATACCCAACACCAGTCTCCCTACTTCCGAGTTTGAATTTCAAACGAAGGAAGTACAGAGAGAGAAATGGGCACAGCCGAAACTGTCCCTTCGAATCCTGTGCACTGCCACCTCCGAATATTTTGGCATTAAATGTGCGCGTGCCGGAGTCTTTTCGAATTGGAGCAGTATGAGGGGATGCTTCGAAAATCCCGCGGGTACTCTGGCCTGGGTACGGCACAATTATGATCCTGCCAACCGTCAGCCGCTTTTAGCCGTCTGCCAGGGGGTGTGGGACACGTGTCGGATGCGGACTGGCCTGGGGAATTCGCGATCATTATGGCGCCGGATCCCAGGGTCTATTTAAACCCGTCCTCCCTCCTTTAGGCGCCCTACTTCATTCCTGAGTTTTCGCTGGTGTCTATCTTCTCTTCGAGAGCCCTGCTCTAGTGAGCGTCTTCTCGAGCCGTAGGCGCCTCCTGTTTCTCGTCCCCCAGGTCCCTCAGAGTAATATAGGTTAGTGCCAACCTTCCTTTCACCGCCTAGGGGCTTCTCCTCTCACCATTACTTTTGTGCCTCCCTCCGAGTTAGCCTTCGGCCTCTCGTTCCCCTTTCGGTCCGTCTTTTTAGGGTCCTTTAGATCCTCCCTTCGAAACTACTCAAAATGTCCTCTGGCTCTTCTGCTCCCGACAGTTCCGAGAGTTCTTCTGCTTCAAACCCCCAGGTCCCTGTCTCTATGGACGAACCCACGTCCGGGGCTGGGCCTCGCTCGATTTTCGCGTCGGGCGTTATTCCATGTTCGTCGACTTCGGAGGAACTCCTTCTGATAAGGGTTCGGTATGGGATTCCTCCGGAGTACGATCTGGAGCTACCTGGTCCCTCTGACCGGGCCTGCACTCCTCCCGGTTGCTTCTGTTTGTATCAGGAAGCATTCCGTGCCGGACTCCGGCTTCCGCTTCCTGCCTTCGTCGCTGCCTTCTTCCGCTTCTTGGACATTTCTCTCGCTTCCGTGGCCCCGAATTCCTTTAGGTTTTTTATAGGGTTTCTCTCCCTCTGTCACATAGCCGAGGTTCAGCCGTCCCTCTCCTTGTTTAGGCATTTTTATACCTTCAAACGCCATCCTTCGACGAAGGACTGGTGGTACTTCTCCCCCCAGTTTGGTAAGAAGGGGTTGCTGAAGGGCGCCCCTTCTTTGATTCACAATTGGAAGGGGAAATACCTCTTCGTCCACTGTCTGACCCTGGAACTGGGCCTGCCCCCTTGGGAGTCTCTGAGGGATTCCGTCCGTCGGGCTCCCAGCCTGGGGGAGGACGACCTCCAGGCCATCCAGAAGCTTCTAACTTATCCCGCTCCTTCCCTTCCTAATCTTCTGAGGGAGCAGCTTCTTTTCAACATCGGCCTGAGCCCTCAGGATCCAGCGAGTATTCATCTTATCTTTTCTTTTCTTGCCTTCCTCTTCTTCTTCTCTTTACCTCTTTTTCCTTCCCACTCTCTTCTTTTTTTTTTTTTTTTTTTTGACTCTTGATTGATCGGTGTTGCTTCTTTTTCCCTTTTTTCTTCTTCCTTCTCCTTCTTTCTACTTTTCTCCTTGCAATGAGTCGATCTTTGATGCTTGCACCTTCCGATGGCAGTGCCCTGCTGAAGCACTCCCCTTGCCCCTGGGGTTCCCGCTGAAATCGACAATCCAGCGGTTGAAAAAGGAGGTCCTTCACCTGACGAAGAAGTTAAAGAAGACGGAAGGCGAGCTCCGCAAATCAAGAGAAGGCCATTCTGAAGCCGCCGCCGAGGCCGCCCACTTTCGGAGTCTCCATGTGAAGGCGATCATGGATTACAGCCGGAGGAAGGCGAACTTCACAAAGGAGCTCGAAGAATGCAAGAAGAGCACCAGCGACCAAATTTGGGCTCAAGAAGCCAGGATCAGCGCCCTTAAGGTGGAACTATCAGCTGCGAAGAGGAAGATCGGCCAGCTGGAAGGAAACTCATCCCGGCTCTTGGCCCGGGTTGATGATGGACAGAAGTGGTCGTAGAAGGTCTCCGACCTTCAGAAGCAGCTTCAAGATGCCGAGATGAGCCACGACGTGCAGCGGGCCAGCTGGCGCCGGCAAGTGGAAGAGTACAAAGGGAGATTCCGGACGGCGGCTGACGAAGTCGTTCGTCTCCAGAGGCAGCTGGCTAATAGGGCGCAGCTTACTTCCGCCCAAGATTCCGAAGAGCTCCAAGCCCTGAGAGGCACTGTTGAAGGGATTTCTGTCTCTCTCGGGGAGAAGACAGCCGAGCTGCAACAAGTGAAGATCCAACTGGCACTTGAGCGGCAGGCCGTCGCAGACGCGGAGGCGGAGTCTGAAGTTTTGCGGAAGAGGCATCGAGAAGCGGAGGTTGAGAGCCAGCAACTTCGTCGGGCGCTCCAGGATGCGCTGCGGAAGAGGGAAGAACTAGAAGAAGCAATAGAGAACCTGAGGCAGTCCTGGTTAAGGGACGGAACAGATAACTCTAGGCCGGAGGGAGCAGGGCTTCCTTAGAGTTCTTTTGTCTTTCTGTCTTATCATGTAGTTATTTCCTTTTTGTCATTTTGCCCTTCTTTCCTTGGCCGTCCTGGCCTTGTAGTGTGTATATCGGAAATGAAAAAAAGAGCGTTTTGTGTTACCTCGTCCACGCGTCGCACTGATATTGTTGTCTGCTGAACCTTTCTTGTCGTTTGACTTGTTTGATGTAGACGTCGTCGGGGGGGCGGGGGCTTTTTTTTTTTTCTTCATCCGATCTTGTTAGGCGGCCGGGTTTCGCCCCCATTAACCCCCGCTGCAGAAGTCGTGGATGGAGCCCGGCTCCTGTAGGAGTCCGGGCGAAGTCTTCCTTGTAGGCGGAACCCGGCTCCCGTAGGAGTCCGGGTGGAGTCTTCCTTGTAGGCGGAACCCGGCTCCCGTAGGAGTCCGGGTGGAGTCTTCCTTGTAGGTGGAACCCGGCTCCCGTAGGAGTTCGGGTGGAGTCTTCCTTGTAGGCGGAACCTAGCTCTCGTAGGAGTCCGGGTGGAGTCTTCCTTGTAGGCGGAACCCGGCTCCCGTAGGAGTCCGGGTGGAGTCTTCCTTGTAGGCGGAACCCGGCTCCCGTAGGAGTCCGGGCCTTCCATTTTGCTCGAGTCGGTGTGAGGTTCTCCTCTCGTTACCAGCCTGGTTGCGGGGGCGCGTTAGGGCGCTGCAAGGCCTCTCCCCCCATCCGGTCTAAAAGAACCGGGCCTTCGACTTTGCTCATGTCAGGACGAGGTTCTCCTCCTGTTTCTGACATGGCTGCGGGGGCACGTTAGGGCGTTGTAAGGCCTCTCCCCCCATCCGGTCTAAAAGAACCGGGCCTTTGACTTTGCTCAAGTTAGGGCGAGATTTTCTTCCTGTCCCTAACAGGGCTGTGGGGGCACATTAGGGCGTTGTAAGGCCTCTCCCCCCATCCGGTCTAAAAGAACCGAGCCTATGACTTTGCTCAAGTTAGGGCGAGGTTCTCCTCCTGTCCCTAACAGGGCTGTGGGGGCACATTAGGGCGTTGTAAGGCCTCTCCCCTCATCCGGTCTAAAAGAACCGGGCCTTTGACTTTGCTCATGTCAGGACGAGGTTCTCCTCCTGTTCCTAATATGGCTATGGTTTTTTGGAGGGGTCGTATCCAGTCGTAACAAATCCATGCCAGGTGGGAAGAGCACGTTAGGTAGAAAGAAAATTAGATTCAAGGCGAAATCATAAGTGATACATTTACAGTTTTTCCGCTCCTCCTTGAGGCCCTCCGGTGATGGAGTCGATGGTCCCGATGGGAGGCCGGTCCCCGGGTTGCTCCTCCCTTTTCTGCGGTTCAGGCTGTGGGAGGGCTCTTGGCCGGTCTCCTCTACCCTCAGGCCTGCGGCGGATGAATCTGTCGAGTCGACCTCGCCGAATGAGCTCCTCGATCTCGTCCTGGAGCTGGATGCATTCTTCGATGTCGTGGCCGTGGTCGCGGTGGTAGAGGCAGAACTTGTTGGGGTTGCGCTTCCCGGGATGTGTGCACATCCTCTCCTGTCTAGGGAGCTGCTCCCTGACCTCCATTAATACCTGGGCCTTCGAGGCGTTGAGGGGGGCGTAGTTGCGAAATCTCCCTGGTGGGGAGCCCCGCCGAACCCCACAGTCCGGGCTTCTCTGCCTACGTGCCCGGGGTGGAGTATGGGCGCGCTTGTGTCCAGGAGGGGATCAGGAACGCGGCCAGGCTTCCTTTGGCCTTTTCTCAACTGCGGGCTTACTCGAATCTCCCGCTTGACGCTCCCTTGCTGTCACTTCGTCCTTCATTTTGAAGGCTTCTTCCGCTCGAGCGTATCCTTCAGCCCGAGCTAGTAAATCGGCAAAATCCCTAGGGTACTTCTTCTCCAGGGAGTACAAAAGATCATTCTTCTGAAGGCCACCTTTCAGGCGGCCATGGCAACTGACTGGTCCAAGTTTCGGACCTCCAACGCCGCGGAAACGACCAAGTTCAGGATGGCCAAGGAAAGAAGGGCAAAACGACAAAAAGGAAATAACTACATGATAAGACAGAAAGATAAAAGAACTCTAAGGAAGCCCTGCTCCCTTCGGCCTAGAGTTATCTGTTCGTCCCTTAACCAGGACTGCCTCAGGTTCTCTATTGCTTCTTCTAGTTCTTCCCTCTTCCGCAGCACGTCCTGGAGCGCCCGACGAAGTTGCTGGCTCTCAGCCTCCGCTTCTCGATGCCTCTTCCGCAAAACTTCAGACTCCGCCTCTGCGTCTGCGACGGCCTGCCGCTCAAGTGCCAGTTGGATCTTCACTTGTTGCAGCTCGGTTGTCTTCTCCTCGAGGGAGACAGAAATCCCTTCAACAGTGCCTCTCAGGGCTTGGAGCTCTTCGGAATCTTGGGCGGAAGTAAGCTGTGCCCTATTAGCCAGCTGCCTCTGGAGAGAATGACTTCGTCAGCCGCCGTCTGGAATCTCCCTTTGTACTCTTCCACTTGCCGGCGCCAGCTGGCCCGCTGCACGTCGTGGCTCATCTCGGCGTCTTAAAGCTGCTTCTGAAGGTCAGAGACCTTCTGCGACCACTTCTGTCCATCATCAACCCGGGCCAAGAGCCGGGATGAGTTTCCTTCCAGCTGGCCGATCTTCCTCTTCGCAGCTGATAGTTCCACCTTAAGGGCGCTGATCCTGGCTTCTTGAGCCCAAATTCGGTCGCTGGTGCTCTTCTTGCATTCCTCGAGCTCCTTTGTGAAGTTCGCCTTCCTCCGGCTGTAATCCATGATCGCCTTCACATGGAGACTCTGAAAGTGGGCGGCCTCGGCGGCGGCTTCAGAATGGCCTTCTCTTGATTTGCGGAGCTCGCCTTCCGTCTTCTTTAACTTCTTCGTCAGGTGAAGGACCTCCTTTTTCAACCGCTGGATTATCGATTTCAGCGGGACCCCCAGGGGCAAGGGGAGTGCTTCAGCAAGGCACTGCCATCGGAAGGTGCAAGCATCAAAGATCGACTTATTGCAAGGAGAAAAGCAGAAAGAAGGAGAAGGAAGAAGAAAAAAGGGAAAAAGAAGCAACACCGATCAATCAAGAGTCAAAAAAAAAAAAAAAAAAAGAAGAAGAGAGTGGGAAGGAAAAAGAGGTAAAGAGAAGAAGAAGAGGAAGGCAAGAAAAGAAAAGATAAGATGAATACTCGCTGGATCCTGAGGGCTCAGGCCGATGTTGAAAAGAAGCTGCTCCCTCAGAAGATTAGGAAGGGAAGGAGCGGGATAAGTTAGAAGCTTCTGGACGGCCTGGAGGTCGTCCTCCCCCAGGCTGGGAGCCCGACGGATGGAATCCCTCAGAGACCCCCAAGGGGGCAGGCCCAGTTTCAGGGTCGGACAGTGGACGAAGAGGTATTTCCCCTTCCAATTGTGAATCGAAGAAGGGGCGCCCTTCAGCAACCCCTTCTTACCAAACTGGGGGGAGAAGTACCACCAGTCTTTCGTCGAAGGATGGCGTTTGAAGGTATAAAAATACCTAAACAAGGAGAGGGACGGCTGAACCTCGGCTATGTGACAGAGGGAGAGAAACCCTATCAAAAACCTAAAGGAATTCGGAGCCACAGAAGCGAGAGAAATGTCCAAGAAGCGGAAGAAGGCAGCGACGAAGGCAGGAAGCGGAAGTCAGAGTCCGGCACGGAACGCTTCCTGATACAAACAGAAGCGACCGGGAGGAGGAGTGCAGGCCCGGTCAGAGGGACCAGGTAGCTCCAGATCGTACTCCGAAGGAATCCCATACCGAACCCTTATCAGAAGGAGTTCCTCCGAAGTCGACGAACATGGAATAACCCCGGTGCGAAAATCGAGCGAGGCCCAGCCCCGGACGCGGGTTCGTCCATAGAGACAGGACCTGGGGGTTTGAAGCAGAAGAACTCTCGGAACTGCCTGGAGCAGAAGAGCCAGAGGATATTTTGAGTAGTTTCGAAGGGAGGATCTAAAGGACCCTAAAAAGACGGACCGAAAGGGGAACGAGAGGCCGAAGGCTAACTCGGAGGGAGGCACAAAAGTAATGGTGAGAGGAGAAGCCCCTAGGCGGTGAAAGGAAGGTTGGCACTAACCTATATTACTCTGAGGAACCTGGGGGACGAGAAACAGGAGGCGCCTACGGCTCGAGAAGACGCTCACTAGAGCAGGGCTCTCGAAGAGAAGATAGACACCAGCGAAAACTCAGGAATGAAGTAGGGTGCCTAAAGGAGGGAGGACGGGTTTAAATAGACCCTGGGATCCGACGCCATAATGATCGCGAATTCTCCCAGGCCAGTCCGCATCCGACACGTGTCCCACTCCCCCTGGCAGACGGCTAAAAGGGCTGACGGTTGGCAGGATCATAATTGTGCCGTACCTAGGCCAGAGTACTTGCGGGATTTTCGAAGCGTCCCCTCGTACTGCTCCAATTCGAAAAGACTCCGGCACGCGCACATTTAATGCCAAAATATTCGGAGGCGGCAGTGCGCAGGATTCGAAGGGACGGTTTCGGCTGTGCCCATCTCTCTCTCTGTACTTCCTTCGTTTGAAATTCAAACTCGGAAGTAGGGGGACTGGTGTTGGGTATAAAATACCCACAGCGAAGCCCTCAGCGGAATCGATTACAGCACAGCTCCGCCCGGACTCCTACGGGAGCCGGGCTCCACCGCCGACATCGACAACAGGACAGCTCCGCCCGGACCCCTACGGGAGCCGGGCTCCGCCGCCAAATCGACTACATGACAGCTCCGCCCGGACTCCTACGGGAGCCGGGCTCCGCCGCCGACATCGACTACAGCACAGCTCTGCCCGGACTCCTACGGGAGCCGGGCTCCGCCGCCGACATCGACAACAGGACAGCTCCGCCCGGACCCCTACGGGAGTCGGGCTCCACCGCCAACATCGACTACATGACAGCTCCGCCCGGACTCCTACGGGAGCCGGGCTCCGCCGCCGACATCGACTACAGCACAGCTCTGCCCGGACTCCTACGGGAGCCGGGCTCCGCCGCCGGCATCGACTACAGCACAGCTCCGCCCGGACTCCTACGGGAGTCGGGCTCCGCCACCGACATCGACAACAGGACAGCTCCGCCCGGACCCCTATAGGAGCCGGGCTCCGCCGCCAACATCAACTACATGATAGCTCTGCCCGGACTCCTACGGGAGCCGGGCTCCGTCGCCGACATCGACTACAGCACAGCTCCGCCTGGACTCCTACGGGAGCTGGGCTCCGCGTCGACCGCTGGTAAGTCTCGTCCGGACTCCTACGGGAGCCGGGCTTCGCCTTTGACTTTAATTGCAGGGAGACTTCGCCCGTACTCTTATGGGAGCCGGGCTTCATCCTCGACGCCAACAACTGCAGCCGCAAGCAGACTCCGCCCGGACTCCTATGGGGGTCGGGCTCCGTCCTCAACAACGATTGCTGGTAAGCCCCGTCCGGACTCCTACGGGAGCCGGACTTCGCCTTTAACTTTAATTGCAGGAAGACCACGCCCGGACTCCTACGGGAGCCGGGCTTCGTCCTCGGCTCCAACAGCTGCAGACAAATTTAGTCCAGACTCCTACGGGGGCCGGACTCCGACCGCTGCCGAACTTCAACCGATGGATCTGCACCCCCTGGCAGGCCACCATAACGGCCACGATCCTGCTCCACTCCCTGTGGCGGATCTCACGCAGCTCCATCATTCCCTGACAGGCCGCAGTAACCATCGCAGCTCTGCTCCACTCCCTGTGGTGGATCCCGCGCAGCTCCATCATTCCCTGACAGGCCACAGTAACCATCGCAGCTCTGCTCCACTTCCTGTGGCGGATTCCGCACAGCTCCACTACCCCCCGGCAGGCCGCAATAACGGCCATGAACCTGCTCCACCTCCTGCGACGAATACCTGGCGATTCTCCCATCCGCTGGCAAGTCACGACAACGGACGCTGCTCCACTCCTCACAACTGATTCCACGTGGCGAGCTATGGTGATAGCCACGATTCCGTTCCACTACCCTTCGCAATAAATTCCTTGACTAAGGGCGGCCCACTACCTGGCGGTTACAAACGTCGCCATCAATCCGTTACCTCCCCCGCCTATAAAAGGGGGACCCAGATACGTTATTCTATAGCTCATTTCTTATCTCAAAACTCTGCTAAATCTCCGTTCGAGCACTCCATTCTTATTGAGGCAGAGAACTGACTTGAGCGTTGGAGGGTCTTGCCGGAGCAACCCACCTCCGGTTTAGACTTCCTTTGCAGGTCCCGACGGCGACCGCGGCTTCCCCGACTCCAGCTTCTCCGACGCAAGCAGATTTTTGCACCAACATATATATATATATATATGTGTGTACATATATATATATATATATATATATATATATATATATACATATATATATATACATCTATACATATATATATATGTATACAAATATATATATACATCTATACATATATATATATAAATATATATATATGTATACATATATATATATGTATACATATACATATATATATATATATATATACATATCTATATAGATATATACATATGTATATACATATATATGTATATGTATATATATATATATATATATATATATATATATATATATATATATATATATATATATGTGATAGCCCAGCCAGCCCAAACAAACCAAAAAAAAAATGATGAAGACTCCCACAGGGAGTCTTCTTCTCCCGACCGGCTCCTAATCGGAGTCGGAAACCTCACCGGAGAGGAGTCAAACTCCTCTCCTTTGGTTCTATTTAAAGGGGAGACCCTTCTCCCTTCTTCCTACCAAAGAATTCCAGGGCAAAACGGCGGCAATCATCGAAAAAAAATCTTGCGGAAGACCGTCCCTGTGCCGTCCAATTTCTCGCCAGAAAAGCTTCGCTGGCGATGGAGGTAAGCCTCCTCCCCTTCCTCTCTTCTCCCCCTTCCTTCCCGTGCCGATGTGCATGCTCGCCAGCGACCGGAGTCGTCGGATTTTGTTGTGGAAGTAACATTCATTTTTGCCGTTTCTCTTTGATTCCGACGCCGGTGGTCACCGCCGACCATCGGGTTTGGCCTCCTCTTGCCGCCGGATCGCCTCTCCTCCTGCCGACGGCCGTCTCACGCCGACCACGCCGCCGGTCAGAACACCAATGAGGGGACCTCACGGTCCCCTGTTTCAGCCCAAAACAAGCCCACGGGAAGAAGAAAAGAAAAAGAAGAAGAAGAAGGAAAAGAAAAGAAAAAGAAGAAAAAGAAAAGAAAAAGGAAAAGGAAAAAAAAAGAAAGAAGAAAAATAAAATGATAATAATATAATAATAATAAATAGAATTTTCTCCTCTCTCTTCCGTGAAGGAAAAGAAAAAAAAAAGAGAGAGAAAAGAAAAGAAAAGAAAAAAAATTATTAAATTAATTAATTAATAATGATATAAATAATAAAATATGAGAAAGGAGTTTCTCTCTCTTCCTCTCTCTCTTCTGCCTAAACTAGTATTTTCTCTCTCTAGAATTGTACTTTCTCTCTCTACTTTCTCTCTCTAGAATCCTCTCTCTAGATTATTTCTCTCTCTTAAGATTTCTAAAATTTTGAGAAGAATGATGATGAATTTAAATGATCCTCATGATGGATTTTTGATCTGTGATCGTCGGACGGTACACCGACATCCACTTTGATCAGGTCAGGTATTTTTAGATTTTATTTCTCATAATTTTATTGAATTGTCCACATGATAATTTCAGCATGATTTGATCCGATCGATCAGAATTTGTTGAATCATATTGTCTGAAAAATCCAAGATGAATTTTCTCTCTCTAGAATTTTCTCTCTCTAAAATTTTCTCTCTCTTGATTGATTCTCTCTCTAAAAAGGTTAGTGAATGAAGAAATTTTTTTTAATAATCATGATCTGATTCTAATGAAGAACCCTGATCTATGATTGTCTGACAGCGTACTGGCACCCACCTTGATCAGACCATGAATCTTTAGATTTGATCATTCATGATCCCGATCTAGTCATGACTTGATTTGATCATGTTAATTTCACCACTCGAGATATTGGACCAATCGTAATGTTGGATTGTGTCACCTGATCAATTCGAATTGTACCTCATGAATTCTCTCTCC
>NC_026000.2:120570278-120599920 GCF_000442705.2 Elaeis guineensis | reverse complement strand
TTTTTATAATTTGAATTTCAAATTTTAAATAAATTTCAAATTTTAAATTTTAAATTTTTGAATTTTAAATTTTGAATTTTAAATTTTGAATTTTTAAATTTGAAATTTCAAACAAATTTCAAATTTTAAATTTCAAATTTTTGAATTTTGAATTTCAAATTTCAAATTTCAAAATTGAAAATTCAAATTTTTGAATTTTGAATTTCGAACAAATTTCAAAATTTAAATTTTAAATTTTGAATTTTAAATTTCAAATTTAAACTATTAGATTACAACTTAATCTATGCATACAAATGTATATCATATTTTAGAACCTGCTCTGATACCATTTGAAGTGAAATTTGAGTGTAGGGGTAAAATGATAATTTTAAAATTTTTCAAAATTATTATTTTATAATAAAAATTATTAATTAATTTAATTAATTAATATATATAAATTCTATATAAAGATCTAAATATGATATATGTATAGCATACATTTAAATTTGAAATTCAAACTTCTATAGTAAACATTTTACTGTTATGTGTTCAGAACACATTACCTTTATGTGGATAGTCAATCACTGCAATCTGATCATCGTCGGAAGGGTCTGATCATTACAACACAGCCACACAGTATGTATGACATCTACGAATCATCCACATGAAGCTCCCGATTTGATCGGCTCCTCATGAATGCTAGTTCGTGGCTGAGCCCTTTTGACGGTCGATGTTGATCGAACTCCTTCGATCTTGATCTGTCGACTCTTTGGATACTCTGGATCATTAGTAGAGGTGCTTGAGAGGTTGATGAATCTCTTTCTAAGATCTGGTGGGTTCACGACACTCGTGGCTCACTTTCTCACTTTCGACCCTAGGCAGAAACCCTAGGGTACTCTCAGAAAAGCCTGCGCCTCTTTTTGTTTCTTTTCTTTTCTCTTCTTTTTCTTTCTTTTCTCATGCACGAGACTTTTCTCACACACCTTTTTTTTCTCTAATTAGATTAGCGCATGCCCTATCTTCTCTTCCTTTTAAAAAGAGAGCAAAATGTGTCTTTGCAGTATTTTCTCCGCGTGAGAGGATAAAGATAAGTGGTTGCTCATTTGAATTCAAATCAAATTTGAATTCAAATGCCAACTAACTCATTCTTATCCACTCCACACGTGAGAAGAGAGGGGTGTAGACATATTTGTGCATGGAGACTTTACACGAGAAACCTTTTCTCATGTGGAAGAAGGGGCGCACAAAATAAAGGGTGGGCACAGAGATTTGTTATCCATTCAAATTCAAACATCTTTTGAATTTGAATGGCCAACCAATCTCATCCTTATCCATTCAAAATGGTGCACAAAGAAGTGGTGTGGGATGGCTTCTGTGTGGGAGAAAATTTATGAGAACTTGTTTCTCGTGAATTCAAATGGGCGCCAATAAGTGAGGTGGCACAGGGAGAAAAGGTTAAAGTGGTTTCAACCTAATTGAGCCAAGCTAATCAAAATACGTTAGACACAATTAGACTAAGTTAAACCCAACTTAATTAGGCTCATAAAATCTTAATTAAATCAAGAATTGACTAAGCCCAACCCCTGATCAGATCAGGGACCAAACCACCTTGGCGATGAGGTCAACACTTAACCTAATCAGGTCAAACCCAACTGAATCCAATTCAATTGGACTTGATCCAAAAATAATTACTCAATCAAATTATATTAATTAGTGATTAAATTATTAATTAAATCTTTCATAAATATTGAGTCCAAATTCGATGGGCAATCGGGCATCAAAGTCCATCGATATGAAACCCTAATCAAAAAATCCCAAACCAGTGGGACTCTTGACCTTGGTACCCAAAATGTGTGGAACTCATGATTAGAGAATCTTGATTCTCGATCATAGAGTTTCAGATATGTAGGACTCAAAGTCTACGAGTATTAAGACTCTTCATCAGCCATCAGATCAGATAGGAATCTCTAATGTGTGTGACCCCGCAGGTTTGAACCTAAGCCGGTAGCACAGGAACCAATTCCTGTACTAATCGAAGTGACCATCTAGCAATGATACTCGATATCCAGATAGATCGAATAGTCACAATCATAATATTCAGAACCTACGTGAATATGGTTACTGTATAATTCATCCCTTTTGACCCCTATGTTTAAGATGACTCAGGGTTATACTGTCAACCCTGATTAGATCATCCAAAATGTGCTCAACTCAAACAGTCCTGTGACTCCTCACTAGGACTACCCTGATCAAGATTTTGTTAAATTGAAACACGACTGTATAAAGCTCCTGAACTGGAGTGGTCAATCCCATCTTGACACACGCACCGACAAGTCAAGTACTTGACTACACCTAGCATCCTTCCATCACTGAATTAGAAATTCAAGTAGTCCAGTGCCTAAGTGCAGTGAGTTGCTTGTAAGTCACCGTGGCAGTCTCAGGTCGGAGAGACAGTTATACCCATATCCCATCGGAGCAAATCTTGACAGCAGAAAAAGCTCCATAGTCGGTCACGTTCAGTACAGATGTACCCTTATATCTCACCTGTATGTCATACCAGTGTCTCTACACTCCTTGATTAAGAGGACAACCAACCCATATAGCATACAACGACCTATGCTTGATAAATATTATCATCCTTGGTAACAACGTATCATTTGATCGCGAACAGGTTTAAGGACTAAAGGACAAATCTTCCTTTGTCGAGTCTAAATAGTCCTAAGGACTTCACCACAACTCAGGAGTTCATTAGAAGATGAAATAATTTATGATGAAAAATACCAAAATAACTTTTATTTATTTATAATTCATATACTAATACAAGAAAGAGCACAACCATCAACAGACTGACGATTGGCTGTAGGATACTATTCCCAACACGAGAGGCTCGTCAGATAGGGAAGACTGAATCACTTTGTTCAGAGGGTGGCTCCTCAACGTCGACCTCCGAGAGTTCAAAGGCCACCTCTTTTACCTCAACAACCACTCCCTCTGCCTCAGCCACAGTTGACACCAGTGCAACAGATGGGTTGGCAGATGGGGGGACAGACGGTGGAAAAGGAGCGACCCATCCGTGGGGAGTTTTACATGATCACTGAGGGGTCGTCTGGACCGACAGAGTCCCCAAAGATGAAGCGATTGAGGCTTGAGGGTGAGTAGGAGATGGAGGCTATATCTTCATCGAGCACGATGCAGAAGGTGTCTTGGCTTTGCACAATAATGTGGTGGTTATAACAGTGAATATCACTGATTTTAATGTACACCATATTTTTATTGATAATGAAAGCTCAGTAGATATTTTGTACTTTTCTATCTTCATCCAGATGGGGTTCACACCTGACCAACTGAGTAGATTCGACACCCGATCTAGAGTTTCTCTGAGAGCTCGGTAGTCTCGAAGGGAATGATCAAGTTGCCTCTTACCGTGGGCACTCAAGTTAACTTCCTGGTGATTAAGCTCCCTTTAGCCTATAATGCAATTCTCAACTGTCCAAGCTTGTGGACTCTAAAAGCTATCATGTCAAGCTAGTATTTGATGGTGAAATTTTCGATCAGGCATTAACTAGGGTGGATCTGAGGCAACCAGGCCATGGCCTGAGAATGCTTTGCTGCTAAGCTCCGAGCAGAGGACCAACCAGCCTAGGTAGAGGTCCAACCTGAGCTTCCGATAGGACTAGACACCCGTGATGATCTAATTGAAGGATGTCCCCAACTGCCTGAGGACCTCTTAGATATCCCGTTGAAAAAGGAGAACTTAGGTCAGACTGTAAAGATCGACTCATACTTGGATGAGGTAACTAAAGGCTGGCTAATAGCTCTTTTGTAGGAGAATACAAATCTCTTCACTTGGTTGGCGGCAGACATGCTTGACATTGATTTGGAGGTAATATCCCATCATCTGAGGGTGGACCCAATCCGTCATTCAATGAAGCAAAAGAAGCAGAGTTTTGCCCCAAAATGCCAAAAGGCCATAGCTGAGGAGGTAGATAAGCTACTCAAAGTTGATTTTATCAAAGAAGTCATGTATCTGAATTGGCTAGCTAATGTTGTGCTGGTCAAGAAGGCAAATGAAAAGTGGTGCATGTGTATCGACTTTATCAACCTCAACAAATATTATCTTAAAGATAGCTATCCTTTGCCTCGAATTGATCAATTGGTGGATGCCACCTTTGAACATGAGCTCCTCAGTTTCATGGATGCTTTCGTTGGCTATAATCAAATCTGGATGGCATCTGAAGATAAGAAAAAAATAGCCGTTGTCATTAACCATGGACTTTATTGTTACAGGATGATGCCCTTCGACTTAAAACATACAAGGGCCACCTTTCAGCGGTTGGTGGACAAAATCTTCAAGGATCAACTTGATCGTAATATGGAGGCGTATGTTGATGATATGCTCATCAAGAGTCGGACTGCCCTGGATCATGTTGCTGATCTCCAGGAGACCTTTGGTACTCTCCGTTAGATTCGGATGAAGCTGAATCTAGTGAAGTGTGCTTTTGGAATCACCATCGACAAATTCCTTGGATTCATTATCTCTCTGAGGGGCATCAATGCGAATCCCAAAAAATCAAGGTGGTCCTTGAGATGGCGCTGCCAAGGACCATAGGGGAGGTGCAACGCCTCACTGGTAAGATTGTCTCGCTCAATCGCTTTGTCTCCAAGTCAGCCGAAAGGTGTCTCTTCTTTTTTAAAACTCTTAGACAGCCAAGAGACTTCTAGTGGACCACCAAGTGCCAGAACGTATTTGAGGAATTGAAGCAGTACCTTAGCTCCCCGCTGTTGCTCTTGAAGCCTTAGCCTGACGATGAGTTATTTCGCTATATTGTCATCTCCCCTGTCGCAGTCAGGTCAATCTTGGTTCAGGAAGAAGGATGAGTGCAAAGACCTATGTACTACACCAGCAAGGTCTTTCATGATACAAAAATCAGATATTCTAAACTTGAAAAGTTGATTTTTGCACTGACGTCATGGCAAAAAAGTTGCAGTCTTATTTTTAAACTCATACGGTGGTGCTGCTTACTGATCAGCCAATTAAAGCTATTCTCTACCATCTAGATACCTCAAGATGGATTGCAGAATGATCTTTGAAACTCGTCAAGCTAGACATGCAGTACCATCCATGACCTACCATCAAGGCCTAGGCGTTGGTAGATTTCATCCTTAAATGCATCATTCCAAATGGGTAGGACTCAAAGGTTGTAGAGAGTTCGAAAAAAGGGGCGAACCCAGGGTCTAACGAAAGCTCAAGAGGTGAAGAGGTAGATATAGGATGTGATCCAGAGGAGCTCTAGACATTGCACGTCGATGGTTCATCAAGTGCGATGAGGGCAGGGGTTGGACTTATTCTTACCAGTCCTGAAAGAGAGGTGGCGGGATATGCTTTACATTTTGACTTCTCTGCCACTAATAATAAGATAGAGTATGAAGCTTTGCTTTCTGGTCTCTAGGTGGCAAGGAAAGCAGGGTCCCAGCATCTGAAGATTTTTAGTGACTCCCAGTTAGTGGTTGGCCATATCAAGGGTGGCTATGAAGCTCGAGAGGAGAACATGAAAAAATATCTCCAAAAAGTAAAGGACTCAACCTCAATCTTTTTGAGCTTTGACATTCAGTAGGTCCCCAGAGCGGACAACGCCAAGGTAGATATGCTATCAAAGCTGGCGGCTTCGCTACCCACTAATTGGGAGGAGCAAACTTACTTCGAGGTATTGAAAACCTCAAGCCTCGAGGAGCCTCTTGCTATTCAACAATTTGATGAAGAGCTCTACTTGATCGACCCTCCATTCAAATATCTGAGGCCAGATAAGCTACCATCTGATCACAAAGAAGCTTAAAAAATAAGAAAACAAGCGACCTGTTACATCCTCTATGACGATAAGCTATATAAGCGGTCCTTCTCTCTACTATTATTGAAATGTTTGCATTCGTCCAAGATAGATTATGCACTACGGGAGGACCATGAAGGTATTTGTGAAAGTCATTTGGGGGATAAATCCCTCTCCTATAAGATTCTCCATCAAGGATACTATTGGCCCACCATGCAACAAGATGCAGGCGAGTTTGTTATAAAGTATGATCATTGCTAAAGGATTTCCAATATCTAGCATCAATCGGTGGCATCTTTGACTCCTATCAGCACCCCTTGGCTGTTCGACTAATAAGGGATGGATCTTCTTGACCCCTTTTCTCGTGTTAGATAAGCATAAATTTTTTTTGGTAGCCATCGACTACTTTACAAAGTGGATCAAAGCCGAACTTTTGGCCTGCATAACAAAAGATTTCATCTGAAAATCTATAATCTGTTGTTATGGTCTTCTCAGGATATTGATCACAAACAATGACAAATAGTTCAGTGATACTCGACTTTGTGAGTTCTGTAGAGAATATCAGATAGAACATCATTTTACTTTGATTGGCCACCCATAGGTGAATGGAGAAGTAGAAGTGACCAACTAAACCATCCTGCAAGGCTTAAAGGCCAGGATCAACCAAATTGAGGGGTCCTGGGTCGATGAGCTTTATCATGTCTCATGGACCTATTAAACCATCCAAAGGCTCCCAACTAGCAAGACCCCTTTTAACTTAGCATTTGGGACTAAAGCAATTCTCTGTAGAGTTTGGGCTTTCTTCTTATAGAGTCAAGGAGTATAATGAAGATATCAACTCAATATGGCTACGGACTAACCTCGACTTAATTGAAGAAAGTAGAGAGTACACCATCGTAAAAATGGCTGTCTACCATTTGAGAGTGGCCAAGTATTACAATTCTTGAGTTAAATTGAAGAAATTTCAAGCTGACGATCTTGTGTTACAATGGACCAAGGTTTCACAGACCATTGAGCAAGGAAAACTATCACCCAACTGGAAAGGCCCTTATCGGATGGATAAAGTAATACATTCTAAAATCTATAGGCTCAAACAGCTTGACAGGATGCTAATCTCCAAGCCATGGAATTCAGCTAACCTCTATATGTACTATCAATGATGTTGTAACATCTTTTTATATGAATGAGTCTTCAGGTTTAATATTGGCATGAAGGAATCTCTTTAGTTAACTTCGTAGGATTCCTTAGCCGTGACTACGGTTAATTTATGGAGGACAATCCAGAAAATCTTTGTAACTTAGAGGTAGGGCTAACTTACATGACCCTTACAAAGCCCAAGTCACATGAGAAGTGGAGGGACCTCCGGAGGGCTAACTGACCATACCCTCAGAAGGTCGTCGAGGAGGGCACAAGTTGTCGTAGGCATAAGATGCTGCAGGCACATGCTGCCTCTCATACGAAGATGAGAAGAGTACAAAATATCATAGGCATAAGATGTCATAGGTACATGCTACCTCTTGTGAGGGCTAACTAGCCAGACCCTCAGAACACCACCGAGGAGGGCATAAGATGTTGTGGGCATAAGATACCGCAGACACACACTACCTCTCGCAAGAAGATGAGAAGAGCACAAGATGCTGTAGGCATAAGAAGCCGCAGGCACACACTGTCTCTCGTGAGAGCTAACTAGCCAAACCCTTAGAGCACCGTCAAGGAGGAAACAAGATACCGTAGGCAAAAGATGCCATAAGCACATACTACCTCTCGTGTGAAGATGAGAGGAGCACAAAATGCTATAGGCACAAGATATCGTAGGTACATCTGCCTCTCGTGAGGGCTAACTAGCTAGACCCTCAGAACACCGTCAAGGAGGGCACAAGATGCCGTCGACACAAGATGCTATAGGCATATACTGCCTCTCATATGAAGATGAGAAGAGCACAAGATACCGCAAGCACACGCTACCTCTTGTAAGGGCTAACTAGCCTGACCCTCAGAACATCATTGAGGAGGGCATAAGATGCCGTAGGCATAAGATGCCACAGGCACATGCTGTCTCTCATGTGAAGATGAAAAGAGTACAAGATGTTGTTGGCATAAGATGCTGCAGGCAGATACTACCTCTCATGAGGGCTAACTAGTTAGACCCTCAAAACACTGTCAAGGAGGGCACAAAATATCGTAGGCACAAGATGCTGCAAGCACATGCTGCCTCTCATACGAAGATGAGAAGAGCACAAGATGTCGTAGGCATAAGATGCCATAGGCACACACTGCCTCTTATGAGGATTAACTAGCTAGATCCTCAAAACACCATCGAGGAGGGCACAAGATGCCGTAGGCACACACTACCTTTCACGAAAAGATGAGAAGAGCACAAGATGCCGTAGGCACAAGATGCTATAGGCACACACTGCCTTTCGTAAGGACTGAGTAGCCAGACCCTCAAAACACCATCGAGAAGGGCACAAGACGCCGCAGGCACATGCTGCCTCTTGCACAAAGACAAGAAGAGCACAAAATGCCATAGGTACAAGATGCCGCAAGCACATGCTGCTTCTCGTAAGGGCTAACTAGCTGGACCCTCAGAACACCATCGAGGAGGGCATAAGATGCTGTAGGCACAAGATGCTACAGGCACACACTGTCTCTCATATGAAGATGAGAAGAGTACAAGATGCCGTAGGCACACGCTGTCTCTCATGAGGGCTAACTAGCCAGACCCTCAGAACATCATCGAGGAGGCACAAGATGCCGCAGGCATACGCTATCTCTCATGCGAAGATGAAAAGAGCATAAGATGCTGTATGCACACACTGCCTCTCGTGAAGGCTAACTAGTCAGACCCTCATAATACCATCAAAGAAGGTATAAGATGCTGTAGGCACAAGATGCTGCAGGTACATACTGCCTTTTGCACTCACCTGTTGCTTCGATTATTGCGGGCAATCGAGCAGACCCAAAACTTCCACTCTGAAGGAATCTGGTACTGTCCATGAAGCACTACTATGTTCCTCTTAGATAGCTCGGATTGGAATCCTAATGGTGCGAAGGTAGACTCTCTGGAGGCTATTCTCTTAAAGCATAGAGGATGGTGGAAGAAAGAAGTGCCTACGCCAAAAGAGGAGAAGAACAATCTGAAACTTTATAGGGCTTATGTATGGTCTTGTCTGGGGCTTTAAATATTTCTTGAACTAGCGAAACATCCAAGGACTGTCTCCCATTAGTGTATTAGTTATAGGAGATGTGAATCGGTGAAAAGTAAAAGCATGCATGATGTGTGGCAACCACTGGCAGATATATTTTTTGCCACCAAAAATTTGGTAGTTAAAGTCAGTGGTAGATAAATCATGCTTTATGCTACTTTCGAAGGGATGCACAGAGATGTGCGCCAACACCTCCCCATGTGGAAACGATTCAAATTCCATCTTCTTGAAAGCTGTACGATAGGTATGAGATATCAAGCCTGGATTGAAATTCGAATTATAATTTACTGCATTTTATGATTCTAACTAAATTTAATCTAGCTCAGATTTCAGCTCAGATTATGGCTCAGCCCATGCCTTGCTCCAAACAGCTTGGATTATGCACTAGTTAAATTACAACACTAATTAAGTTTGATGATTTCAAGTTATAGCTAGGTATCTAATATATATTGACACTCGATCAATATTCTTTAGAGCATGATTTGTATCCATCCATACATGAAACCAAAATCAAATGCATTTATATATTCTTATAAGAAAATTCTATTACAAGACTAGAAGGTCCAGATTATAAAAAAAGAGGGAGAAGAAAATATAAATCACTACTTAGAAGCATCACCAAGACAGCTGTCTACGAAGCAGTCTTCCTCAACATAGACATCCCCCTCGGTCTGAATGGCTACGTCGATGTTACTCACCTCGATAGGAAAGTGGGATACCCTCACAAATCTCTCTGCATTATCTACCGCCACAGCCAACAAGCTCTCATCCAGACAGTCGGTCTGTAAGGGCACGGGATTTGAGGAAAAATGCACCCAGATGATGGTTCTACACTTCTCGAAGTCCACGAAGAATGCCACCTTGTAAGCTTGGATGATGATTTTGGCCCTATTTTTAGCCAACTAACTTTCTCTATTTTCAGCATTTTTCAGTAAAAATTATTGTTCTATAAATTGACCCAAAGGAGTTTGTGATTTATCTTTCTCTCCTCCAACTTCTTTTTAAAATTCTCCACTTCTGACAGGGTCTCTCGAGTTTCAACAAAAGTTTTGGAGATGCTTGGACCCCTTTAAAAGCAGAGCACCCATCTCCTTGAGGCATTCTTTCTCTATGACTTATCCTTTCTAAAGTTCTGGCCCTCTTGGCTAGACCCTTGCTCGGACACCTTCGAGAATGAATTTCAGAAAGGAAAAGATCTCGACTTCTCCTTCTCCCGAGTGACCTCCTTAGCTACACCAAATCATTACAAATTCGGTGACAGTCTCCCTCAGCCTTTAATCTCTGTCTCTCAAGACTTTCAATCTGTCTCTCGAGATCCTTGAACCTCCTTTTGGCTCTAGACTTGTACCGCTCGAGAGCTTCAATCCACTTTTCAGCATACCTCAATTTCTCATCTTGATGATCAATCATCTCTCGAGCTTCATGGAGGACCTCTTCAGAAGAATCAAGCTCCTTTACTAGCTCATCCTTCTTATTCTCCATTTGCTCCAGTTGATATTTCAACAAATCAACTTCCACCCTTGCCACTGTAAGTTCCAAGGATAGATCATCGGGGGTGAAGCCAACAAAATTAGCAAGGTAATGTCCCACCTATGCAAAATTTTATGAATAAACGTCAAAAATATTGCAGGTGGTAGAAGATTGAAAAATAAGTGTTTGGAGACCTTTTACCTGAATGAGAAATTTGAAGGTGCTCAACATTTGTTATTGCATTCCTCGTCCATCTAAAGACTACCCTTCTAATGGAGGAAGAAAGTCCCTCAAGAGTTTTGCTATAGCTTGGAGATCCTTTATCACTGAGGGAGCAGAAGATGCTGGTTGCAAAGGACCTTCATGGAGGATAGCTATAGGGATACATTGGGCACCCAACATTGGCTCTCGGGACTCATCGATCTCCATGCCTGCTTCTGACATCCCTTCGAGAAGATCGATCGCGCCCTCCATTCGTCTTTCCCCCATCAAAGCTCTTGATGGGTGGTTGCTCGCATCCTCTCCTCATGCTTGCTCCATCAATATTTTCTCTAATGAGGTCTCCTCGAGTGTGGCCACCACGATCATCAACAAAGAAATTGCAGGCTCGATGATCGGAGTGGGATTCTCATCTCTTCCAACCTCAAATTTTGATATGGCGACTGAAACCTGGGTGTCACCCCTCACCAAAGTTGGTGGGCCGATGGATAGAACTCTATCCTGCTTCCTACGGGTCGATATCAATTCAAGCTTCTTCACACCTTGAGGATCCATCTTGCCTTTAGGAATCATAATAGACCAATAGAACAAGCAAAGGTTGCTATCACCTTTCGATGCTCTTAAAGCATGAATTTAAAGAGGGTGAAGGAAATGAAAAGCTGCCACTAGATAATTAAATTTTCAAAAAAAAAGATTATCACCGGAATGGTCCCATTGTTCACAGTTGTCTGCATCAATTGTGCTAAGATGACATCATCCATTTTCAATGCTACAGATAAGTGTCAATTCGAAAGCCGTATGCCCCTTTATCTGAGGTACTTTTGGAATATTCTTTTTGTCTGACCCTCAAACTCAGTAGCAGGGGGTAGTGTTATGGTGGTTACCATGAGAATCTCAAATCAATGGTTGTCATGAGTGCTTGGATCGGTATGGTGTCAAAGCTACTTTAAATTGCCAAGACACCAATCATTACACAGAGCTGAGCTGTCCATCTTGAGTGGATCAACTCAGGCATAACTGACTCTCCCAATCTCATTTGAGTGATTGAAGACTGGATTATCTTGTTCATAATGGCATGTCCAACAGTCCTGCAATCTCGAGATCGTAAGATCTTATAGCTGTGCAACCAGCTATTTGACAGCTTTCTATATAAACCATTGGAGCTTGAGGATCAGATAAGCCAAACAATCTCCCTCAGAGAGCTCGTTGCTACTTCATTATTCTCTGAGTCTGACTTGAACATCGAAGGATTCTCATCGCAGCCACAATCTCTGATTTGGACTTATTTTGCAGGTCACTCCAGTGCCAGTATCTCTACACAACGCTCAGTTGCCCTCTCTCCGACCTCGATCGATTCCAGCAATAACATATGCTTTGCTAACAATTGCCTTTACTTGGCTCAAGCATCTAAATCAAATGCTTTGGCTCTTGAGAGGATTGTGGAAAGTTACTATGTAGTGTTAGGTTAGAGGGTGAATTTGCTTAAATCCAATGTCTGATTTAGCTCAAAAATTTAGCCCCAATAAAAAAATATATAATAAAAGAGATCTTGGGTGTTTCAGAATAGGATGAAGTATGGAAGTATCTCAATGTGCCCATCACTAGTAGAAAGTTGAGAAGAATTTGAAAGAAAAATGGATAGTTCAAAGTGTTTATTTTAAAAATTTTACAGTGAAATAATAAAAAATTAAATATTTTAATCTTCTAAACATATCTTAGATAAGATCTAAACTACTATTAAAAATCTATGACATAAAAAATTTATATATAAAATTTGATATAAAATAGAAAACTGCATCGATCACATCGATGCCCTTAATCTGATCTAACTTTTAGATTACATCGATTGAGTTCAAAACTCATCACTTTTTCATGGGTCGATGATCTCTACTGTTGGTAGGTATGGTATGAAGCTCTCATCAATATCGAGTAGCCACACAAATCATCCAGTCTCTACAGATCGTCCACTCGAAGCTCTGATCGAATCTTCCTTCACGGGAGTGCTAGCTTGCATCGAAGGCTCTGGATAGCTGATCCAAGCTCAATTCTTTGGATCTCTTAGACTCTTCTAGATCAAAAGATAAAGCTTTATAAGAAAGTAGTGAAGTGGAAGATTAGACAAGGCTCACTCTTATATTTTCCTTCTCACAAAATCTAGAGATGAAACTCTAGAACCCACAGCTCACGCTCGAGAGGAAGAACACTTCCTCTGTTTCTCACACACGGAAGCCCAACCCACTCTCAACTTTTTACACCCCAACTCTCTAGTTTTTCATGCTAAAAATTACTTCTAATATCATACAAAATTGATCCCTTCTTAAGGGTGGTGTCCCATGGAAGATAAAGATAAGGAAGAGGTAGTTTCGGTTCAAATTCAAACGTTGGTTGATTCTTATCACCAATTCAAATTAAATTTGAATTAAATTTTGAATCAAATTTTATTCTTATCTTGAAAACTCGAAAAGTGATTGACCAACATAAGAATGATATAAAAAATCTCATGCAAAAATACTTATGTATGGAGAAAGGTGGTGGCATGAAGAGAAGAGTCCAGCTCAATTTGGACTCTAGCTTTTCATTCGAATGCAAATCCATTTGAACTCAAATTTAAACCAACTAATTTTTAATTCAAAAAAATTAGATGAAGATATAAAAAAAATTTTAGATACAAAAAAATTACATAAAAATATTTCTCACATGAAGAATAAGAGGGTACAGAGAAAAGTGGCGCAAGGGATTCGAATTCAAATCATTTTTCCATCTAATTAAATTCTTAATCTAACCGAATTAGGTTAGACCCAATTCGACCATTAAATCTAATCTAATTAGATAACAAATAGTTTTAATTAAATTTTAATTAAATTAAAAATAAATTGAGTTCAAGTGCTGATCATATCAGGAATCGAACATCCTTAGCGATTAGGTCATCTCATAACCTAATCGGATCAAACAAAATTGAATCCAATTCAATTAGATTTGATCCAAATCTCAATGCTCAATCAAATTAAGTTAATTAGTAATCTAATTACTAATTAATTCTTTTATAATTTATTAATAATTAGCAAACTAATTTATTACAACTTTTGCATAGGGTTAATCATCAATCGAATTGACTGTTTTATCCTAAAATGATTCTTAATCATTGATCAGCCATATGATCAGTCAAAGACTTTTTTTGAGTGTGACCCCATAGGTTCGAACCTCAGTCAATAGTATAAGAATAATCTTTCTATACCAATTAAAGTGACCATCTAGTAATGATACCCGACATCTGGATAGGTCGAAAGATTGCAAAGCATTATTCAAGAACCTATTAGCATATAGTTACTGTATAATTCATCCTTGTGATCTAAATACTCAAGGTGATCTAAAATTTAACTGTCAATCCTGATATGGTCATCCACATTATATTTTAATTTTTAAAATCTATCACATGGATTATCTTGATCAAAGTTTTACTAAATTAAAATGCATTGATACATTAACTCCTACTTATTCAAAGGGGTCAATTCAATCTTGACCCACACACTGACTTTGCAAGTACTGACTGTGCTCAAAAATCTTTCATCACTGAATTAAAAATTCAGATAGTCCAGCTCCAAAGCATAGTGAGTTGCTTGCAAGTCACTGTGATGATCTCAAGTCAGAGAGACACTTATACCCATATCCTCTATGAGCTACTCTTGACAGTTGAGTGCTCAGTAATTGATCACGTTCAGTGAGATGTACTCCTATGTTTCACTTGCATACTATACTAGTATTTTCACACTCCTTGCTTAAGAGGACAACCAACGTACATGGCACACAACGATCTATATTTGATATAGTTATCATCCTAATAATAATATATCATTTAGTCATGAACTTAATGTTTAAGGACTAAACGATATATCCTGCTATATCGAATCAAATAGTCCTAAGAACTTCATCACATAATAGGAGTTCAAAATAAGATGTACACAGTGATAAAAAAATTAAATAATATTTATTAATTTAATAATTTATATATAATTATAATGATAAGTACAACCATCAACAGATTGACGATTGGTTTTGAGACATAATTCTCAATAACTCCCACTTAGACTCAAGTCAATCGGTACTGTATCGTATACCTATCTTTGATTTGTAGTCTTCGAACTTCTTGAGATCGAAAACTTTAGTAAATGGGTTGGCTAGATTTTTCTTTCCATCAATTTTTTGAAGCTCGACGTCACCCCGATTTATGATAACCCAGACCAGATGGTAGCAGCGCAGAATGTGCTTAGTCCACTGATGTGACTTCAGTTCCTTCGCTTGAGCAATGGTACCAATACTGTCGCAGTATAATAAGATGGGGCCATCAAGAGAGGGTGCCACTTTGAGCTCGTTGATGAACTTTCATAACCACATAGATTTCTTCACAGTATCAGATGTGGTGATATATTCTACCTTGCAAGTAGAGTCGACCACAGTGTGCTGTTTGAAATTTTTTCAGTGGATTGCTCCACTATTTAAGATATAAATATATCTCGACATACTCTTATTGTCATCATGATCCAACTAAAATTGAAGTCTGTAAGCCTCATAAGTTTTAAGTCAGATTCTCTATAGATAAGTCACTGGTCTTTAGTATTTCTCAAATACTTAAGGATGGTCTTTATGACCTTCCAGTGATTCTTACCTGGATCAGACTGGTATCTGTTCACTACTCTTAGTGAGTATGCCATGTTCGATCGCGTAAATATCATGACGTATATAATAGATCCCACTGTCAAAACATATAAAATTCTACTTATATGCTCTCTCTTTTAAGGAGTTGTCGAGATAATCACTCTTTGAGAGAGAAATTCTTTGGCTTATCGAAAGATAACCTTTCTTGAAATTTTTCATGCTGAATCTTTTTAGCACAATATCAATATACGTCAACTGAGATAATCCAAGTAACCTTTTAGATCTATCTCTATAAATTTTTATTTCAAGGATGAAGGATGCTTCTCTCAAGTCCTTCATGGAGAACTGTGATGACAATCAGATTTTTATTTTCTATAATATAGGAATGCTATTCTTGATTAAGAGAATATCATCGACATACAAAATAAGAAATACGATCACAAAGTTATTAACCTACTTGTATATGCAGGGTTCCTCTCCTTTTTTAGTGAAGCCATACGTTCTGATCACTTTATCAAAATGCATGTTCCAACTCTAAGATGCCTGCTTAAGTCCATAGATGGACCTCTGAAGCTTGCACATCTTAGACTCATCTGTGGATATGAAATCTTTAGATTGTATCATATACACCTCTTCTTCTAGCTCTCCATTTAGGAAGATTGTTTTCACATCCATTTGCCAGATTTCATGGTCCAGATGTGCTGCTATCGCAAGTATGATTCGAATGGATTCGAACATTATCACAGGAGAAAATATCTCATCATAATCAATACCATAATACTGATAATAATCTTTGGCAATCAGACAGGCTTTATAGGTCTCCACCTTCTCATCTGTGCCCCTTTTCTCTTTGAAGATCCACTTACACCCTATAGATTTTATTCCTTCAGGTGGGTCAACCAATATCCATACATTGTTGACTTTTATGGACTCCATTTCAGATTTCATGGCTTTTAGCCACTTATTGGAATCAGACCTCTGCATCGCATCCATATAGGTGATCGAATCCTCATTATTCTCATTGAGTTTAACTGGATCTCCATCCCGGACTAAGAAATCATAGTATCTATCCAGTTGATGTACTATTTTATTAGATCTCTTTAAAGATATTTCTACAATAGGTTCTGAATTTGATCTAATCAAGTCTGACTCTATGAGTTTACTAGATTGTGTTAGTTTTTCTATCCATCAAATTTTATCAAGTTCAATCTTTGAGGCATTAGTTTTTTCACCAAAGAACTTCTTTTCTACAAAGACTGCTCTATTACTGACGAACACCTTCTGTTCGTCAGCAAGGTATAAGTAATATCTATTGATCTCTTTTGGATACCCTACAAATAGATATTTGTTAGACCTAGATCTAAGTTTGTCAGTTTTTAAACATTTGGCATAAGCTAGATATCTTCAAACCCTAAGGTGAGAAAGTGCTAGCTTACATCCTGTTCACATCTCATGTAGTGTTTTACTCACAGACTTACTCGAAATTTTATTTAAAATTTAACAAGCCGACTCAAGTGTATATCCTTAAAACGAGATCGACAGACTTGCAAAGCCCATCATAGACCGAATCATGTCTAACATGATTCGATTCCTTCTTTTTGATACACTATTATGCTGTGGTGTTCCAGGAGGGATCCATTGTGAGAAAATCTCATTCTCTTTTAAGTATATCAGAAACTCACTGGAGAGGTATTCTCTTCCTCGATCAGACTAAAGAGTTTTAATATTTTTTTAGTTTATTTCTCTACTTCATTATGGAATCATTTAAATATTTTAAATGATTTCAACTTATGTGTCATTAAGTAGATGTACCCATATCTCGATAGATCATCTATAAATATAATAAAATAATAATATCTATCTCTGACATGAGTATTCATCGGTCCACATACATCATTATGTATCAGACTTAGAACTTCACTGGCTTGCTCATCTTTTTCAGTAAAAAGTGACTTGATGATTTTTCCAAAAAGATATGACTCATAGATTGAGTGATTCACAATTATTGACTTCGAAGATTTTTTCTTATGTCAACTTGTTTATTTTGTTTTTGTTAATATGACCTAACCTACAATGCCAAAGGTAGATATCGGAGACATCACTAATTCTAGGATATTTGTTGGATGTGTACATTACACTAACAGCTTGTGATAATTTGTAAATACCATTGTTCAGCTATCCATTCATCACATTAACACCATTCATAATGATATTAAAATTATTTCTCTTTATTAAAATTTCATAACCATACATAGCCAAAAGGCCTACAGAAATAATATTCAATAAAAAAAAAAGATAAAAGTGATATTCACTTAGAACAATTACATTAGACTTGAATACAAGCTTAATAGTTTCTAATGTTAGAACTGAAACTGGTCTTCCATCTCCAATATTAAGGAATCTTTCGCTTTCTTCAAATCTCCTACTGATCTGTAGACCCTACAATGAATTACAAATATTAAAAAGACTTCTGGTATCTAATATTCAGGTAGTAGAATCATAAATTAAAAAATTACAAGATGTTATCATATAATTACCTTGTTCAGCAACAACTTGCTTCTTTCTCGGCCGGCTCAAATCTAAGGAGGCAATGTATTGAGGATAATTTTTCTTTCAGTACCCCTGTTTCTTATAATAGAAGTATTTTGCCTGACTTTGATTGGACTTGAGTTTCTTGATCTGATAGGGCTTGGGTGCTCGAGCATTTTGCACTTTTTTCTTACTCTTCTTGTTCTTCTTTCCTTTTTT
Organism: Elaeis guineensis; assembly: GCF_000442705.2. Lineage (NCBI taxonomy): Eukaryota > Viridiplantae > Streptophyta > Magnoliopsida > Arecales > Arecaceae > Elaeis > Elaeis guineensis. The sequence continues at coordinate 120,581,820 of NC_026000.2, read as the reverse complement.
AAAGAGTCGACGTCCAGAAGAAGACCCTCCCACAATATTTACTAACTTCTTTTGGAGTTGGTAATCCTTCTCAAAATTTTGCAGCAACTCCAGCAAACCGTGGTAGTTATCAGGTGTGCCAAAAGATTCGTTCAACATTTGTAACATATCATGTGACTAAGCATTCTCGAAATGATGGCTAAACTCATCATTCATCACCGCCAGCATAATACAATGAACCATAGTCTGATCGTTGAGCCACTTTTGATAAGTATCTTTGATCGAGCTATGCGTGTTCAGAGCTGGCTTCTCGGGTATCAGATCAGTCAATACATACAAGATCTATTCATGCTCTAAGACTATTTTGAGCTTTCAATACTAGCTATTGAAATTTAGTCTCATCAATTTATCATTATCTAATAGTGATCGGAGCGACAAGATGGTGGCCATAACTGCAAAAGAAAAATCAAAACCTAATTAGTACATGAATTGATTAAGCCTAAAGATATAGATTTTAGTCTAAAAATTTTTTCATTATTTTATTTGAATTGATAGCCTCTACCTTCAATTCAAAAAATTACACTAATTTTTTAGTGGGTACTAGAATCCACATGGACTACACATGGGCCCAAGCATGGCTCGATCAACCCTTGTGCATCCATGGATAGGTTCTTAACTAATTACTTCACTAAATAATTTTTAATATTCAATTTTACCCCAGACATCTCTTCAGCAGGCATGTGGCACCTCCATTGAAAGTTTTGGTTAGGTCCAACCATTAACATATCAAAATTTAGTATATCTAACAAATGAGTGATCAGGCTTGAGTGTGGCTCGGCCAACCTGACCATCATCAGAAAGATACAACTAAATCAACATATTATGAATAATAATTCTGACAGTCAGATGAGCACCAGGCGTGTGGCATCTCCAATGATCATCGAAACTATTGGACTTATTATCACCCAACTTAATAGGAGGCTATGATCTAGTTATCACCATAACTATTTATTTTAGAGATCTAACAATTTTAAAAGATTTAATTAGTTGAATTAAGAGATGAGAAAAGACTTGACCAGTTAATCTTAATCCTCCCATTGACTTCACCAAGTCAGATTAAAGAAGATTAGACAAAAGCTAGTCTAGCCAATCAATCATAAATCCTTCCATTGACTTCATTAAATTATAAAAAAGACTCATGACAAGTTGAACTAAGGGCACCTAAATCAGCCATACTAATTTTCTAGTTAGCATGAGTCAACTTCAATTATTAAGTAATCCAATCAAAACATGATTCACTATGTTTGTCAAATAAGTGAGATCGGTGGAAAGGATATGCTATTAACTCAACATAAACTTAATCTATACGAGTAGCTCTCAATTAATGATCATTGATCAAAGTTACCATGCTTATTTTAGACACCAACTGATTAGTCATTTTTAATTTAATCAACTTATAGACTTGGATTCAACCATGGAGCTATGATCAAAGTTCATATTGGTCTAATCAAAGATATGGACTTGACCAACTATAACTATTGAAATTGATAAAAAAAAAATTGATCCAATCATAATTAATTTTTAATTAGATTTGATCAATTACTAACATGATCTATTATCAATGATTTGTAACCCTAGATCTAATCCAGTTAAATGGACTTGACTCGAGCTAACCCACTAACCCATGAATTATGAAATTAATGCTTTAGATCTTTAATTCTCAAATCTAGAACGCTTAATTCTCAATTAAATTTTGGGCTGATAAGGGTTCGAGTTTGATGTTTGAAAATAGTTTTTAATTTTATAAAATATTTGTACAATCAATCATCTAATGATCAAGAATCTAATTTTAAATCTAATATATATTATTTCAGATTTAAAATAAAATTTTAAAATTTTTTTCATTATTCATTATCATGGAAAAAATTACGCAGCACCTCTATACGTCATAGGAGATCTCATCGAATGGATAAATAAGACAGTGAAATTCTGATTTCTCCTATGACTGGATGGCTATAAGAATCTATCCAATCAAATTATCATAGTACTTAGATTCAAAATTAATTATTTAGATCTGATCTAAATAATTAATATCAGATTATATACAAAAAATTCATATCATAAGAAATCTCACTCTGATACCATCTAAAAGAAAAATGGATAGTTCAAAGCATATATTTTAAAAATTTTATAATAAAATAATAAAATATTAAATATTTTAATTTTCTAAATATATCTTAAATTAGATCTAAATTACTATTAAAGATCTATGACATAAAAAATTTACATACAAAATCTGATATAAAACAGAAAACTGCATCGATCACATCGATGCTTTGAATCTGATCTAACTTTTAGATTATGTCGGTTGAGTTTAGAACTTATCACCTTTTTATAGGTTGATGATCTTCACTACTGATAGATATGATATGAAGCTCTTATTGATGTCGAGCAGTCATACAGATCGTCCGGCCTCTACAAATCATCCACTCGAAACCTTGATCGGATCTTCTTTTACGAGGGTCCTAGCTCGCATCGAAGGCTTTGGATGGTTGATCCAAGCTCTTTTCTTTGGATCTCTCAAATTTTTTTAGATGAGAAGATGAAGCTTTACGAGGAGATAGTGGTGTAAAAGATTGGACAAGACTCACTCTTGTATTTTCTTCTCACAAAATCTAGAGATGAAACCTTAGAACCCACAGCTCACACTCGAGAGGAAGAACACTTCCTCTGTTTCTCATGCACGGAAGCCCAACCCACTCTCAAATTTTCACACCCTAACTCTCAAATTTCTTATGCCAAAAAATGCTTCTAATCTCATACAAAACTGATCCCTTCTTAAGGGTGGCATCCCATAGAAGATAAAGATAAGGAAGAGGTAGTTTCGGTTCAAATTCAAACGTTGGTTGATTCTTATCACCAATTCAAATCAAATTTGAATGAAATTTTAAATAAAATTTTATTTTTATCTTAAAAACTTAGAAAGTGGTTGACCAATATGAGAATGGCATAAAAAATCTCATACAAAAATATTTTATGCATGGAGAAAGGTGGTGGTATGAAGAGAAGAGTCCAGCTCAATTTAGACTCTAGATTTTCATTTGAATTCAAACCCATTTGAACTCAAATTTAAATCAACTAATTTTTAATTTAAAAAGAATTAGATGAGAATATGAAAAAGGCTTCTAGGTATAAAAAAATCATATAAAAATATTTTTCACGTAAAGAATAAGGGGGTGCAGAGAAAGGTGGCGCAAGAAATTCGAATTCGAATCATTTTTCCATCCAATTAAATTATTAACCTAATCGAATTAGATTAGATCCAATTAGATAATTAAATCTAATTTAATTAGGTATTAAATAGCTTTAATTAAATTTTAATTAAATTAAAAATTAATCGAACTCAAGTCCTAATCATATCAGAAATCGAACACCCTTAGTGATTAGGTCATCTCATAACCTAATCGGATCAAACCAAATTGAATCCAATTTAATTAGATTTGATCCAAATCTCAATACTCAATTAAATTAAATTAATTAATAATCTATTTATTAATCAATTCTTTCATAATTTATCAATAATTAATGAATTTATTTATTATAATTTTTGTATAAGGTTAATCATCAATCGAATTGACTGTTTTACCTTAGAACGATTTTTAATCATTGATCAGCCATATGATCAATCAAAAATTTCTTTTCAGTATGACCCCATAGGATCAAATCTAAGCGAGTAGTATAGAAATAATCTTTTTGTACTAATCAAAGTGACCATCTAGCAATGATATCCGACATCCAGATAGATCGAAAGATTACAAAGCATCATTCAAGAACTTATTGACATATGGTTACTGTATAATTCATTCTTTTGACCTAAATGCTCAAGATGACCTAGGATTTAACAGTCAAACCTGATATGATCATCCATATTATATTTCAATTTTCAAAATCCATCACATGGATTATCCCGGTCAAGATTTTACTGAATTAAAACATATTGATACATTAACTCCTACTTATTCGAAAAAGCCAATTACATCTTGACTTATATACTGACTTTGTAAGTACTTGACTATACCCAAAAATCTTTTATCACTGAATTAAAAATTCAGGTAGTCCGGCACTAAAGCATAGTGAGTTGCTTACAAATCACTGTGGTGATCTCAGATAGGAGGGACACTTATACCCATATCCTTCACGAGCTACTCTTAATGGCAAAGTACTCAAAAATTGATCACATTCAGTGAGATATACTCCTATATCTCATTTGCATGCCATATTAGTGTCTCCACACTCTTTGATTAAGAGGACAACCAACATACATAGCACATAATGATCTATACTTGATATAGCTATCGTCCTTATAATAGTATATCATTTGATCGTGAACTTAAGGTTTAAGAACTAAATGATATATCTTCCTATATTGAATCAAATAGTCTTAAAGACTTCGTCATATAATAGGAGTTCAAAATAAGATATACATAGTGATGAAAAAACCAAATAATATTTATTAATTCAATAATTCTTATACAATTATAATGATAAGCACAACCATCAACAGATTGATGATTGACTTTGGGATATAATTTCTAACAAAGCTGGTTGCTCAAAATTGAAAAATAATGTAAGGAGACTTGAAGGTTGGAAATTGAAGACTATTTATATGATGGGTCAAGCTACACTAATCGAATCAATGCTATTTTCTATGCTGAATGACACTCATATCTAATATCATTTTGCCCAATCCTCCTTTTGACAACTAGAATAGATGTTTTTTCTAAGGTTTCTTTTGGGGTAATTCAATTGACTCCCCTGATTCACAATCAGTCGATCAGATATCTATTGATTATAGACGATGAACAATTAAAACTACATCATAGTATAAGTTTCACCTCAATTAGGACATCATCCAACTTTTAATCAGTCAGATAGGCACAGATCACCGACTATCAATCGGTAAGCTGATCAATAGTCGATTATTCTCAACCTCTCTAGCAAATATTTTAACTATGATGACTTAACCGACTTCAAACTAATGACCATCAGCATACCAAAGTTATCGATTGATGATCATTTGAACTTTCACAATTACCGACATATAGTCAACACATTCAAACTACTGACATAAAGTCGCTATACCAAAAATTATCAGCATAAAAAGTGCATAATGGCCACAACATGATCAATGGTAGGTATAATTGCCCATCCCACAATCACGTAGTACCGAAATAAGTGAGATTTACATATCTAATCATTACAAACGGTTATCAATAAATTATTTATAAAAAGAGATAAATGAACAGCATTTGATAAGATATTTCTAGACTGATACTCTACCTCTCTGAAAATTTAATCTACTGTTCACCACTCTCCACTAACTTAGATATTGGAGGATCTCCACTAGATAAAATTTCGATCAGTGCGGACTTCTTTTGTAGATATTCTTTTCCAATAACGAGTGCAATAAGAAATTAGCCGCAATAAATTGATGCATCAGGAAGGAAAAAATAATAAAAAATTATGATAAAAATCAAAGCTCAAAATAATTCTATAAGATCTGCAAGATAATCTTTCAGTCGGAAAGATCTTCCTCCTCCACTTTCAATGGCAAAGCCTACTTTTTTATGTCCTGTAGTCACTGCGGACGTGCAAATTACTGCTTTAATATCGTAAATGAAGGTATTGATGGAGATAGTATATAGTCTCCAACAGCAACAAATATAGCAGCAGCAGCAGTCACTGCCAGAGGAGCTGGTGGTACATTCAGTGCCATCTAGGCACAGTCGCCACCCTTCACGATGATCTCTCTCTCCATCCCCAGAATGATGATTGTCTCGATATTCTTATCATATCAAGCCACTACTCTCTTGGCATTCTTATCATGCTGGCCACCATTCACGGTGATCTCCCCCTCCTTCCCATGTACATAGTATCAAAAAAGAGAAGAGGTCGCATACATCTTCTACTTCTCTGTTCTCAAGTTCTTCAGAAGATTCTATCCTTAAATTTTTTCAGTAACAATGGCTTGATAATTATGAGTATAAATTCAAGAAGATCGACTGCCAACTTATCCGACTTCAAGTGGAAGGCCGAAAGTCCTCTAATGACCTCAGCTTCTACAGTGCTCAACCTCTCTCTCAGTGAATCTTGGATGAGCTGATTTCATCTCGATTCAAGATATCACAGATGCAGCCATATGATGGCTCCATTGACCTAATTGATCATTTAGAAAGTTACAAAGCTCTCATGATGATCTAAAAGTAACTGATGCCCTCCTGTGTATTGGCTTCTCGATAATTATTTGGAAGGCTGCTCGAGTCTGATATTCTGAACTCCAATCGAAGAGCATAAATTCTTTCAAGTAGCTAGAACATTTATTCATGGCCCATTTTACCACTAGTCGAAAGATGTCACGAACATCAGATGGTCTCTTCTCCATCAAGCAAGGGAAGATAGAGACATTGAGAGACTTCATAGTTTGCTTTAACATGACCACACTTGAGGTCAGAGATCTTAATGAAGATATGGCCATCTCAGCCATAAAAAGAGATCTGAGGGGATCCAAATTTACTTATTCTCTAGATAAAATTTTCTCTCAAATCTATACTAAACTTCTAGAGTGCGCATACAAGTATATTCATGTAGATGAAGGTGCTTCTGACTGGTGTCAGATAGAAGAAAATGTCAAAAAAAGAAATAAAAAAAGGTGGAGCTCCGACCGAACCAAGTCAGTTGACAACTAATAAAGGAGCTTCACTCCACCGATAGAGTCCAAAATTGAACAATTATGGTAGTAGGTATGACTCCTATACTCTTCTTTCTGCTCTCTGTGCGTAAATCTTGATGGAGATCGAAGGAAAGGAATATCTTTGATATCCCCACCGATGAAAGTACCACTGAAAAGTCATGACAAGAAGAAGTATTGTCAGTTTCATCATGACAATGGTCACGATACTGAACAATATATTCAGTTTAGGGATGAGATAGAGATTCTGATTAGATGTGGCTATCTCGAAAAATTCTGATGAGATCGTTCGACTCAACCTCTCATCGACCGACAACCTCGACCATAGCCTGAGGGGACGATTAACAATCAACCAACGGTGGAAGTTATCAACATGATCTTTAGGCAACTAAAGGATTGAGGGGTAACTTTTGAAAAAGAGTCAGCAAAGAAGCAACGACTCGATGATGTAATCTCTTTCTCGAAAGATGATATTCGAAGAATACAGACTCTCCATGATGATGTTATCGTTATCTTAGCAACGATAGCAAATTATGATGTAAAAAAATTTTAGTTGATAATAGAAGTTCTACTAATATTCTTTTTTACTCGATTTTCTCCTATATACAACTATCGACTGACCGACTCAGAAGAGTCTCGACGCCATTAGTCGACTTCACTGGAGATGCAGTTACTGTAGAAGGAGAAGTTACTCTCCCATTAACTACAGGAATAAATCTATAATAAAGTACCATTCTCTTAATATTCACGATCGTCTGAGTTTCTTCGACTTATAATGTCATACTTGGACGATTAGGACTCAATGCCTTGAGGGTAGTAGTTTCAACATGTTATTTAGTGATACGATTTTCAATAAGAAATGAAATTGAAGAAACATGTGGAGATCGACAACTTACCAGATGTTGCTTTATGGTCTATGTGAAGAACAGTCAACCTGAAGACTCTTTGTCGGTTGATAAAAATTGAACCAAAGAGAAAATGAAGAAAAGAGTGAACCATCCAAACAATTGATTTCTATCCCATTAAAAGAAGATGATCCTAAAAAGATGGTCCAAATTGGATCGCAATTATCTGATCCAGAACGATGACAACTGGTGAACTTGCTAAGAGCAAATACCAATATTTTTGCTTGGTCGGCAATCAATATGTCAAGGATGCCTTCAAAAGTAATAACCCACCAGTTGAACATTGATCTCAAGGTTAGACCGGTGAGACAGAAGAAAAGGCCTTTTGCTCTTGAAAGGTAGAAGGTCATCGATGAAAAAGTTGACAAGCTCCTCGCGGCTGGTTTCATTAAAAAAGCTAATTATCTAGATTGGCTCGCTAATATAGTGATGGTAAAAAAGATCAATAAAAAATAAAAAATCTGCATTGACTATAACAATTTAAATGAAGCTTGTTCGAAGATAGTATTTTTTTATCAAAGATAGACTAACTAGTTGATGCGATTTCAAGACGTTGACTTTTGAGCTTTATGGACACCTTCATAGGCTACAACTGAATTCAGATGGCATCTGAAGATGAGGACCATACTACCTTCATAATTGACAAAGGCATCTACTACTACAAAGTGATGCTATTCGGTTTAAAGAATGCCAAAGCTACTTACAATGGCTAGTCAACAAACTGTTCAAGATAAATTAGACCAACATGGAAGTCTATATTGATGATATGCTGGTGAAAATTTTTGAAACTTTCAATCATGTTCCAAACTTAGAAGAAGCCTTCGACACACTTTGATGATATCAAATAAAATTAAATCTGACTAAGTGTGTATTCGGAGTAACTACCAAAAAATTTTTTGGATTCTTATATCATAATGAAAAATTGAAGCTAATTTTGAGAAAATAAAGATTATTATTAATATAAATCATCTGAGCTCTAAGAAAGAGATATAACAATTCAATGGAAGGATCGTCATACTTAGTCGATTCATTTCAAAATTGACAGAAAGATGTCTATCTTTCTTCAAGACCTTGCGATAAATAAAAAACTTTTTGTGGTCAGATGAGTGCCAGCAATTCTTAAAAGATTTAAAAAAATATTTGACATCTCCACCATTACTCACAAAATTGAAAGTGGGAGAAATATTGTATCTATATTTGACGACTTCAATAGAGATAGTTAGTTCGATACTTATTCAGAAGGATAAAAATTGAATTCAATGGCTAATTTATTACACTAGCAAGATACTCCATAATACCAAAGTACGATACTCAAAATCGAAAAAGACGATCTATGCTCTGATCATATCGTCACAATGACTTCGACCATATTTTTAGGTACATCTGATAGTTGTCTTGACAGATCAGCTGTTGAAAGTAATATTATACCAACCTGATATTTCTGATCGAATAGTGAAGTGAATAATAAAACTTAGTAAATTTGATATTTAATATCACCCACGACTGTCAATGAAGGCACAAATTTTGATCGATTTTGTTGCCGAGTGCACCATATCCAATGATAATCCTGAAGATGAACTCGATGGCAAATCAGAGCAAATTAAAACTTCTAAGCTGACTTAGCATCAGTGTGGGTGTTGCATATTGATGAAGCATCCAATGCATAAGGTAATGGAGCTAGTCTCATTCTCACCAATTTTGAAGGGATCGTGACTGAATATATCATTCGATTCAATTTTAAAGCCTCAAATAATCAAGCCGAATATGAAGTCCTTTTAGCTGATTTGAAAATTATCAAAGAATCTAACATAAAAAATTTGAAGGTCTTCACTAACTCACAACTGATCATCAGATAGGTCGAGGATGAGTTTAAAGCTTGAGACCCTATTATGATGAAGTATCTTCAGAAAGTAAAAGATCTTACATCAATCCTGAAATATTTTAAGATCTCTTACATTCCAAGAGTAGAGAATGCTTGAGTTGATGTACTTTCTTGACTCGCAACTACTTCATTCAGTTTGCTCGGTCGAACGTTCAAAATGTTCATTGAATATTTTGAACAACTGAGTATCAACAAAGTTGAAGAAGTGTTATAAATCAATGATGAACCAAGTTAGATCCGATCATCCAATATTTGACTGATGAAACTCTACCTGTAAATCCTTTAGAGGCCAAATGACTAAATTGGATGGCCTCAATATGTTTTGATGAATGGACAACTCTATAAGAGGCCATTCTCTCTTTTCTTATTGAAGTGTCTGAGACCTAGGATGCCGACTATACACTCGAGAGTTCATAAAGAGATTTATAGAAATCACTTGGAGGATAAATCATTGGCTTATAAAGTCTTACGATAAAAATATTATTGGCCCACCATGAAGAAAGATGCAGCTGAACTTGTTCGAAAATGTGAACCATGTTAGAAGTATGCCAACATACAACATCGATCGACCAGCCAGCTAACATCAATTATTGCACCCATGACCCTTTGTGTAATAGAGAATCGACATACTCGATCCCTTTCCTCCAGCGTCTGGTCAGAGAAAGTTTATAGTGGTTGCCATTGATTACTTTACTAAATAAATAGAAGCTGAATCCTTAGCACAAATCACTGAAAGTAAGATAGAAGATTTTATTCAGAAATTAATCATATATAGATTCGATATACCACACACTATTATCATCAACAACAGTCGACAATTTCACAATCAAAATTTCAAAAGATTTTGTGTGAAATTTTATATTATGCACAAACTTACCTCAGTCGGCCATCTATAATTTAACGATGAAGTGAAAGTGACAAATCAAATAATTCTACATGATCTCAAGGTCAGCTTGAATGAAGCTAAAGGTCTCTAGGTGAAAGAATTATATCCAATTTTATGGTATATAGGATAACTCCTTACATACCAACAGGAGAATCATCATTCAACTTGGCCTATAAAATAGAAGCAGTAATTTTATTCAGGATCGGATTACCATCAGTAAGAGTCGAACAATATAATGAATCAAATAATTTGAATGTCGAAGAACTGATCTAGACTTACTCTCAAAAGTTCGACAACAAGTTCAAATTCAGATGGTAGTGTATCGATGGAGAGTAGCTCGGTATTATAATGCAAAGTCAAGCCGAAGATTTTCTGTTTAGGAGATCTAATCTTAAGGAAGACAGAAGTTTCAAAATCTCTAGATCAGAAATAATTATCTCCAAACTGGGAAGGACCTTACAAGATGATAAAAATACTTTGTCCGGATCCATATCGACTAGAAACTCTCGATGGAGCAACTATTCCTCAAATTTAGAATATCGATAATTTGAAGATTTACCATCAGTAAAGTCATTCACATGTACGACCATTTGGAATAAAATATCAAGATTTGGATCAACTTGAAATGTTCAATTATCTATGAGTTATCTACAAAAAATGGCATCAGATCAATAAATAATCGATCAGCTTGTACCAACAACATCTCGATTTTTTTACTGTGGAAACCAACTCAGGTCTAATGACTACTTATGCCAACTTGGCTTTAGCTAAGCAAATATTATGCCGACTCAACTCTGATCGAGTAGAAAGTTATACCGACTTGGCTTGGATCAGTTGAAGGATATCGACTTGCCATCATCTATCAAATATCTAAAAAAAAATTATCGTGACACCCGACTGGCAAGCAAATTTTACTACAACTATGATTGATATCAAACACTGATAAATAATCATCCAACTAATATCCGATATCACAACACAATGAATGAGAAGAAATTTTCTACTTAGAATTTCTTTTCATTTATAAAAAAAAGGATACCAAATGGACCAAGGTTCATTACAAAAATTGGACTATTGTCCAATTACAAAAAAAAAGAAGAAGATGTTACATTGATCACTAGTCAGCTTCTTTCTTAACTATG
>NC_026000.2:120446534-120570178 GCF_000442705.2 Elaeis guineensis | reverse complement strand
TTCAGATCTAATCCCTTCGTTGTGTAATCCTATAGGTTCAATTCTATCTTGTCACGCCTCCGGCCCGAGATCGCGAGCAGGAGGTCGCGGCAACCGCCGCATACTTATGAAGAACTCTCTCCATAAGCATGCAAGACATCTCATCACGATATCAATGCATCACAGCAGAATAAATTCAATAATTATTATTCAACTTTAATACAAGTAATTAAATCAAATATCTTACATCCAATAAAATTTTACTAAAAATAAAAATAATAAATCTAAGTTCAATGAAGTTGACAATGCTAAATCTCATCTCTAAAAGCTATGTTCCCAATTTTCTTCCCACGTTCGTAATTAATTATCTGAATCTCTGAAAAATAGAAAGAAAGATAATGAGCTAGACAGCCTAGTAAGTAATAACTATCTCAACTAGATATTTCAGATATTATATAATTTTTAAGAACAATACTGCAAATAAACATAAAAATATATTTCATGCTGATTTTATACAAATCAATCTTTTCAAATATTCACATATAATATAATCATAAATTCATTCGATTCAAAACACTCGTAACTCAACAGCCTCGACTATTGACCAATGTTTAACCCCCATTGACGGGGTCCATTGAATACCAGCGCACACCCACTGGCAGGGTCCACAAACACCAACGCACAACCCCCACTTAGCAGGGGTCCACTAAATACCAGCGCACAACCCCCACTGACAGGGTCCACTGAGTACCAACGTATATCCCCATTGACGGAGCCCACTGAAATATAGTTAGGCTGAGAGCATAAATCCGATCTGTATCAAAATATTTTTTATCATAATATATCATAATTTTTTACTGAATATATGCATAATCGATGTACCATAATATTTCAAAAGCACTTTTCTTTCAAAACATAATTTCATAAATCATGCATAATTTTAAAAAATAATTATTTATTTTCAGAATAAATATGAAATATCTCGAGAAGATGGTTCGTTACTTTATCTTTCACAGAGTACTGGATGAATAGATCGACTAATTTCTAGGAGATTCTTCAGTGCCTATTATCCAAAATTATATTTTTATATTAATTTTAATTCAAAATTAAATCTAAATAAATCCCAAATCAAACCTCACTTAGAATCAGACTCTTCCCTAAACTTGATCAAAATCATCAAAAATGAAGCCTTTCACTACGCTAATCTTAGAAGGATAACTTTGGAGAGGAGAAATCCATCAAGAGAGAGAAACAATCTAGAGAGAGAAAGTAGAGAGAAAAAGTCCAATTCTAGAGAGAGAAAGTAAGGGTTCAGACTGAAAGAAGAGAGAGAAACTCTCTCTCATTTTTATTTTATTATTTATTTTTTTTTTCTTTTCCTTTTTCTTTTCTTTCCTTTTTCTTTTCTTTTTCCTTTTTTTCCTTTTCTTTTCTTTTTTTTCTTCCTTCTTCTACTTCTTCCCGTGGCCTCCCTCGGTGAAAAAAAACTTAAACAGGGGACCGCATGGTCCCTCATACGATTGGCCAACCGATGATCGACCGGCACAAGAATGGCCGGTGGTCGGGAGGAGAGCGCATCGCCATCCCAAGGGTCCCAAATCGGTGGCCGGCGACGACCACCGGCATCCGAAAATAAAAAAAAATCAAACCTCTTCCACGACAAAATTCTATGACTTCGATCATCGACGAGCGTGCACACCGGCACAGAAAGGAAGGGAAAGAAAGAGGAAGAGGACCACATGCTTACCTTGAGCTCCGGCGACCTCTCCGGTGAGGAATTGCGGTGGGCACAGTGACGGTTTCTGTGAGCGATTTTCGGCGATCTACCGCCGTTTCGCTCCAGGATTCTTTGGTAGAAAGAAGGGAGAAGGATCTCTCTTTTAAATAGAACCGGAGGAGAGGAGTTTGACTCCTCTTTGATGAAGGTTTCCGACTCCGATTAGGAGCCGGTCGAGAGAAGAAGACTCCCTGCGGGAGTCTTCTTCATTTTTTTTTTTTTTGGGTTGGGTTTAAGGCCCAATGGGCCGGATGTTACATTTTTTTCTCCTAAAAATAAATTTCGCCTTTGAAATTTTTCTTACCTGTCACCATTGTATTGGAAGCCTGTGCATTCTGTTGAGTAAGCGCATAAACTCTTCCCAGGGTTTTTAGAAATCTGTCCACCATCCTTATGTTGTCCTTCATAAGTTCTTTGGCCAACTTGATTTTCAGTATTTAGCGGGCAGCTAGCAATTTTATGATCTATCTGACCACATTTTGAAACAAACACCTGTATCCAATAGCAATCCTTGTCTGCATGATTTTTGCCACATCTGGAGCACTGCTCACCATCGATCTGTTGAGTCTTATTATCTATTGCTCCCTTAGCTGAATTTTTGATGTTTTATTATTCTGCCCTTGTGTATCATTTGATTTTGCTCTCTTTCTTTACTTTCTTTCCCTTTCCATGCATTCTTCATTGACTTCTCTTTCAATTATCAGTGCTTTGTTTATCACATCTGCATAAGTTGTCAATTCATATGAAATCACTTATTTTTGAATCTCAGTTCTCAGTCCCATCTCAAACTTGTGAACACGTTCTTGCTCACCATCCACTAATCTCGAAGTAAATTTTGCTAACTCTGTAAATTTTGCTTCATATTCAATCACATACCCTTTTGCTTCAAATAAATAAACTCTTACTCTTTCTGGATCCTTATACTCCAAGAAAAATACTGATCGTAGAATGCAATTCGAAATCTTTCCCAGATAATTATTTCGTCGTCTTGTTCATACTTTCGCTGTAGTCGCTGACACCAGTTGTATGCTTCTCTTTTAGTAAATAAGCTGCATATCGAATCTTTTCTTCATCAAGACACTCTTGGACAGCGAAGGCCTTCTCCATCTCCATTATCCAGTTATCAGCCTCCAAAGGTTCAGTAGTCCCCTTGAAAGCTGGAGGAGCAAGCTTTTTAAATTCTGAAATATTGTTTCGTTGCACTGGTTGCTCTCCATATTGTGGTGGTGGATGCTGATGTTGTTGTGTATCTCATTGTATCTGCTGTTGTTCAAGCATTTGCTGCTATATTTGTTGTTGCGTTTGTACCTTCCTGATTAGGGTCTGCATTAACTGAACCATATCTGATTTTTGACGTGCTCTCAAAGTACTCCCATTAGGATCTACGACTCCCTCCTCTTGAGGGGTGCCACTGGTCAGATGGGGAATGCTACCATCCCGTGGTTGTGATGTCTCTTTTGCAATTCCTTGAGTAGTTCTTGTCATTCTACGGAGAGGTATGATAACCTGTAGTAGTAAAACTTTATTAGATTCATTTATCTATTTATTAGGATGGGTTTATTATGATGCTCATACTTTAACGTTCCAATATTTCTAATGTTTACCCACCTACACTCATATTATGTCTAATTCTATGTGTCATAATTTATCCACTTATGCTCGATACCATATTAATTGTAACGCCCCCGGCCCGAGATCGCGAGCAGAAGGTCGCAGCAACCACCGCATACTTATGAAGAACTCTCTCCATAAGCATGCAAAGCATCTCATCATGATATCAATGCATCACAGCGAAATAAATTCAAATAATTATTATTCAACTTTAATACAAGAAATTAAATCAAATATCTTACATCCAATAAAATTTTACTAAAAATAAAACAATAGATCTAAGTTCAATGAAGTTGATAATGCTAAATCTCGTCTCTAAAAGCTCTGTCCCAATATTTCTTCCCACGCTCGTAATTAATTATCTGAATCTGAAAAATAGAAAGAAAGGTAATGAGCTAGACATCCCAGTAAGTAACAAATATCTCAACTAGATATTTCAGATATTATATAATTTTTAAGAACAATACTGCAAATAAACATAAAAATATATTTCATGCTGATTTTATACAAATCCAATCTTTCAAATATTCACATATAATATAATCATAAATCCGATTCGATTCAAAACACTCGTAACTCAACAGCCTCGACTATGACCAACGTTTAACCCTCATTGGTGGGGTCCACTGAATACCAGCGCACAACCCCCACTGGCAGGGTCCACAAACACCAGCGCACAACCCCCACTGGCAGGGTCCACTAAATAACAGCACACAACCTCCACTGGTAGGGTCCACTGAGTACCAACGTATAATCTCCATTGACGGGGCCCACTGAAACATAGTTAGGCTGAGAGCATAAATCCGATCTGTATCAAAATACTTTTGTATCATAATATATCATAATTTTTCACTGAACATGTGCATAATTGATGTACCATAATATTTCAAAAGTACTTTTCTTTCAAAACATAATTTCAGAGAATAATTATTTATTTTTAGAATAAATATGAAATATCTCGAGAAGATGGTTCATCACTTACCTTTCACAGAGCACTGGATGAATAGATCGACTAACTTCTAGGAGATTCTTCAGTACCTATTATCCAAAATTATATTTTTACATTAATTTTAATTCAAAATTAAATCTAAATAAATTCCTAATCAAAACCTCACTTAGAATCAGATTCTTCCCTAAACTCGATCAAAATCATCACAATGAAGCCTTTCACTACGCTAATCTTAGAAGGATAACTTTGGAGAGAGAAATCCATCAAGAGAGAGAAATAATCTAGAGAGAGAAAATTCTAGAGAGAGAAAGTAGAGAGAGAAAGTCCAATTATAGAGAGAGAAAGAAAGGGTTCAGACTGAAAGAAGAGAGAGAAGAGAGAGAAACACTCCCTCATTTTTATTTTATTATTTATTTATTTATTTATTTTTCTTTTCTTTTCTTTTTTCTTTTCTTTTCCTTTTTCTTTTCTTTTTTTTTCTTTTTCTTTTTTTTTCCTTTTCTTTTTCTTTTTTTTCTTCCTTCTTCTACTTCTTCCTGTGGCCTCCCTGGGTGAAAAAAAAACTTAAACAGGGGACCGCATGGTCCCCTCATACGATTGGCCGACCGATGATCGATCGGCACAGGAATGGTCGGTGGCCGGAGGAGAGCGCACCGCCATCCCAAGGGTCCCAAATCGGTGGCCGACGACGACCACCGACGTTCTAAAATTAAAAAAAATTGAAACCTCTTCCATGACAAAATCCGACGACTCTGATTATCGACGAGCGTGCACACCGACACGAGAAGGAAGGGAGAGAAAAGAGGAAGAGGACCACATGCTTACCTCGAGCTCCGGCGACCTCTCCAACGAGGAATTGTGGCGGGCACAGTGATGGTTTCTGCGATCGATTTCTGACGATCTACGCCGTTTCGCTCCAGGATTCTTTGGTAGGAAGAAGGAGAAGGGTCTTCCCTTTAAATAGAACCAGAGGAGAGGAGTTTGACTCCTCTCTGATGAGGTTTCCAACTCTGATTAGGAGCCGATCGGGAGAAGAAGACTCCCTACGGGAGTCTTCTTCATTTTTTTTTTTGGGTTGGGTTTAAGGCCCAATGGGCCGGATGTTACATATCTAGTAGTAAAATATATAATAATCTCTATCATAGTATCATTGAAACTCTTTTCAATAGATTAGAATGATTTCACTTTAACTCATTAAGGATTATTGATCCTGACAATCCTAGTGAGCTCCAACAATCCACCGTGATATTAGCAGTATGTAGTGGCAATCTAGTAGAACTAAAAAAGAACCTCAAGATGTAGTTCACATATGATTTAGTTTCTTTATCATGAGTCCCGACTAGATGACAGATCATGGATAAATCATTAAATCTCATCATTAGTTATATGATAAATTCGATTAGCTCAAGTTTAATTGTGATCCTCATAAAAAATTTTTTCCATCAATCACATTGCTGTGGCCACAGACTCTCGAACTTAGTCTCTTAAATTTCATAGAACTACACTCCTCTATAAAGATCGATAGATTCCATCTAAATATATATCCTACTCCGATAATGGATCAACTATCGCTGCCCTCTACTACAAGATCTCAATGAGGCCATATTTATGTGTCAGTCAAACTCCAGCAGCCACACTATAAGCAGTCATACCATCACAGATCAAATAATCATTTACACAACTATAGCATCAGGACGATTACTGATGATTGATTAGAAATCTAAGTGATATCTTGTATGGTCACGCTCAGTACTAGTTATTTTCTAATAACTACCCTTACTCATCGCTCAATATCTCTACACTGTTGATCAGAGACTCATCTATCTTGAAGAAAGTGATCTATGCGTCGATCTTTGGATCGATCACCGTCCTCATGATGATACTATGATCGGGATGAAGGAAAAAAATATTTTTTTCCTGTGTAGGATCTTTCAGATTTCATCAAATCTGGGATGAAATAAATTTTAAATTTTATCCTACGCTATTTCAGATCTAATATCTATTAGGTATAATTTTATTATCTAATATTTAATTTCAAAATTAAATCTAAAAGTTTGAGAAACATAACATACCTCAAGGATAATCTAATTACCCTGTAGATGATCGCAGCACTGCCTGAGGTTCTGATGTAGCCACGCAAGCGCCTGCCTCTATCAGTATCCACTCAGGTAGGATCTGGAACATCTTCTCCTCATGATTCTACGCTCCAAAAATCAGATCTAAATCTGATTAGAAGATCTTCAAAAGTCTTCCTGAAGTTGGAGCAGCAGCCTGTCGAAGAAGTCCTGCAGCCTTCTGTTCCAGGCGTCACCACGCCTTGCACCTATGCCAGATGAACGTCCAACTTCTTGGACGTGAAGAGGGGAGAAAGGAAGTAGGGAGGATATAGAGAAGAGGGGAGGGGTGGCAGTCCAATGGGTTTTTTGCACAAAAAAGTTCTGCCCGAAACCCTAGGTGCAGTAGGGTTTATATAGACCCTGTATGCTGCGCAGTGCCACATCATTCGACCAATCAAAAAATTTCAATAAATTTTGAAAAAATTATGATTGATGGAGTGATGTCATCTGATCACATCAGATAAGAATTCCCATGCTCTCTCCTATGTTGGCACCAACAATGGATAGGCTCAAATAAGGTGGCGCCAAAGAGTCCAAGTTTATCAGGACTCTTTGGTTCTTATCCATTTGGGGCACCCACTTAAATCAATTGGGCTCATGCCATAATCTGATTATGGCACCCAATTTGATTAGGTTTAGGCATGTGGAACTCCACAAAAATCCTTCAATAAGTCCTCTTCAGTTTAAGACCCATATGTCAACTTTTGACAGATGTCCTAAAATGAAATTGGCAAGTGCTAGAAATTAGCAGGTGTTATCTTAAATTCATCTCATGAATTAAGACAAGCCTTTTCTGAGCTGGACAAGCTTCATTTAAACTAAGAGAAATCTTTCCAAGGTTCTCTAGATGAAGCCAGATCATATTTGGCTCAGTAGAGACAGAAAAGATTACACGAGGAGAAAGTTAGGCTCAATCGAGTGCTAGCACGATTTCTTGAACCTAATTGGATCTTATCCAAATCAATTGGGCTAGCCAATTGATGACATCCAGACCCTAACCCTTGTTTGTGTGATCTAGTTAGGTTAATTCTGTATGGTAATGAGACATGTTGTGATCTCATCATCGACATCATCGAAACTCCTTTCGATGGATCAGAACTCTTCTGATTCAGACAATTAGAATGATCGATCATCAAAATCATTCTAATTGCTCTCAAAATCCATCAGTGACACCTAGCAGTATATGGTGGCAATCCATCAGAACTGAAGATGAACCTCTGGTGCAGCTACCTGTGTGATTGAGTTCCTCTATCATGAGTCCCGACTGAATTAGGGTTAAGGTGAACTCGTCAAACCCAACATCAGTCATATGAATCAATCGATCGATCGAGTCCGATGTGAAACCCCAATGAAAAACTTTTTTCCATTATTTCACTCTGCCATGGCCATGGGCTTAAGGACTCGATCTTTCGATCACCATAGGACTACTCCTCTCATCTACCGAGGTTGATAGATCCCATCTTGATGCGATCTGGTTCCTACAATGAATATGCTACAGCCAACATACACCTCAGGGTTTCGGATGGCTAGGAGATCGAGTTATGGTGTAGTCAAACTATAACACACTCAAGGTGAACCGACGATGCACCTCAGGTCAAAGAACTAGACACACAACTGCAGCATCGAGCTAGTCATCGACGAGAAGGTAGATTTCCTTATGACTGCTCGAGGTGGTCACGCTCAGTACTCTCGTTCTCAACGAATACCTGTACTCTCACTCTGTGTCTCCACACCGTAGACTCAAGACTCATCTACCTAAGGAAGCGATCGTACACCAACCTTCGGATCGATCACCATCCTCGTGATGATCCTATGGTCAGGAGTAGTTTATGAGTTAGTTATGTAAATTCATGCCTTAAATTTTCAACTCTTGAAAATATGAATTAACATTCCCACTAACTCAAAGGATGTATCACAGACACAATGTACATAATGTGATAGAAGAATAATCCTTTTATTCATTTATAGTCAAAATTATAATTTTGCCCTTAGATTTGTACAGGAATGTGTTAGCCGATCTGGCATCTAGGGCACACATCTAACAAGCTCCCACTTGACCTAATGCCAATTGGCTACATATCTAAGTCCCATCTTCTCAAGGTGGGCTTCGATCTTCTGTTGGCTCAATGCTTAGTCAGCGGGTCTGCCACATTGTCTGTGGAGTCGACTCTCTTGACCTCGACATAACCTTTTCGAGGTAATCACGGATCAGATGGAATCGCCGCTCGATGTGCTTGGACTTCTGGTGAGACCTTGGCTCCTTAGCTAGGGCTATGGTGCCATTATTGTCGCAGTAAAGAGGATGGCATCCGATGACATCACTCCAAGCTCTGCGGCAAACTTCTTATACCAGAATGCCTCCTTCGCAGCTTCTGATGCAGCAATGTACTCTGCCTCCATGGTAGAATCTGCAATCACGTTTGCTTGAAACTCTTCCAGCTAACTGCACCATCATTACAAATGAATAGACTCCAGATGTTGACTTTCGATCATCTATATCAGACATAAAGTCTGAGTCTGTATATCCCTGAATCTGGAGTTCTCCATTCCCAAAGACTAGAAACATATCCTTAGTCCTTCTCAAGTACTTAAGGATACATTTCACAGAAGTCCAGTGCTCTTCGCCTGGATTCGACTGATATCTGCTTGTGACACTCACAGCATGGGCTATATCAGGTCGTGTACATAGCATGGCATACATGAGGCTCCCTATTGCCGAAGCATAAGGGATCTTGCTCATGCGTTCAATCTCCTCAGGTGTGCTAGGGCACATCTTCTTGGAGAGATGAATGCCATGTCTAAAAGGCAATAAACCTCTTTTGGAGTTTTCCATGCTAAACCTCTTTAGCACCTCCTCTATATACATCTTCTGTGAAAGTCCTAGCATCCTATTTGGTCTATCTCTATAGACCTTAATACCCAGTATAAAGGATGCCTCTCCTAGATCTTTCATAGAGAACTCCTTAGACAACCATATTTTGACTGAGGTCAACATGGGAATGTCATTCCCAATTAGGAGGATGTCATCCACGTACAATACGAGGAAGACAACTGCGCTCCCACTGACTTTTTTGAACACACATGGTTCCTCCTCGTTCTTGATGAAACAAACATTTTGATCACATCATTGAAACGAGTATTCCAACTCCGAGATGCTTGCTTAAGTCCATAAATGGACCTTTGCAGCTTACAGACCTTGTGATCATCATCACTGGATGTGAATCCAAGCGGCTGTTCCATATAGATATCTTCCTCAAGATGTCCATTTAAGAATGCCGTTTTCACGTCCATCTGCCATATTTCATAATCGAAATAGGCTGCAACAGCAAGCAATGTGCGGATGGATTTTAGCATAGCTACGGGTGAGAAGGTATCCTGATAGTCAATGCCTTCGCGCTGACTATAACCTTTTGCTATGAGCCTAGCCTTGAATGTCTCCACATTCCCATCTGCACCTATCTTTCTCTTGAAGATCCATTTACACCCAATAGGTACAATACCTTTAGGTGGATCTATCAAGGTCCAGACTTGGTTTGAGTGCATCGAGTCAATTTCTGATCTCATTGCCTCTAACCATTTCTCGAAATCGATATCTGATATCGCTCGTCATAGGTCTTGGGATCATCACCATGAACCCCATTTTCGTGAGGAACATTTCCTCTACATCCTCTTGTATGGTACCGAGGTACCTTTCAGGAGGACGAAAAACCCTAGTCGATCTACGAGGTGGAAGAGGTTGTGTTAGGACTTGTTCTAATTGATTGGGTTTCTCAGGTTCTTTAGCTCGTTGCTCTTGGGAGACATTCTCCTTGAGCTTAATTATTCTTCCAATGCCACCATCTTGAATAAACTGTTTTTCAAGAAAAATAGCATTTCGACTCACAATCACATTATGGTCTTTCGGAATATAAAAATAGTATCCTAATTACTCTTTAGGATATCCTATGAATCGAGCTTTAAAAGACCTGAACTCTAACTTGTCCGTCTGCTGTCTCTTGACATGAGCCGGACAATCCCAAATTCTGAGATAATTCAGACTTGGCTTCTTACCATGCCATATCTCATACGGTGTGGTAGGAACGATTTTAGAGGGAATCCTATTCAATACATAAATTGCTGTCATGAGACAATGTCCCCAAAGAAAATCAGGGAGGTCCGTGAAGCTCATCATGGAACGGACCATATCTAATAGAGTCCGATTTCTCTGTTCTGAAACCCCATTGAGTTGAGACGTTTCAGGTGGAGTCCATTGTGAGACTATGCCATTGTCCTTAAGATAGTCTAGAATTTCTGACTAAGGTATTCACCTCCTCGATCTGATCGAAGAATCTTAATGGGCTTTCCTGTTTGTTTTTCTACCTCATGTCTGAATTCTTTGAACCTTTCAAAGGCTTCAGACTTGTGTTTCATTAGAAACACATACCCGTACCTAAACATATCATCGGTAAAGGTAATGAAGTAGACAAAGTTGCCTCTAGCCGGCACATCAAATGGGCCGCACACATCTGTATGTACTAGGGCAAGTAGGTCTGTGGCCCTTTCTCCATGTCCCACAAAAGGGAGCTTGGTCATTTTGCCTTGAAGGCATAATTCACAAACTGGATATGACTCGAAAGTCAATGGACTCAGTAGCCCGGATTTCTCCAATTTGTTAACTTGTCTTCCGCTATATGACTTAGCCTTAGGTGCCACAGATACTTATCATTTAGACTATCTCTAGGCCTTTTAATTCCTATGGCATTCATATTTTGCTCAATATTAAAAATAGATACATCAACATGTAACTGATAGAGACCATTAATAACAAAATCATTTGCAACTTTATTATTTTCATAAAAAATATTACAATGGTCCTTATGAAAGCTAATCACATAGCCTTCTTGTGCTAAACATGAAATAGAAATCAAATTTCTGCTTGCTACCGGCACATAATAACAGTCTCTTAAAACTAAATCTAATCCTAATGGTAATCGCAGAGGGTAGGTTCCCACGGCCACGGCAGCAACTCTTGCTCCATTTTCGATGCGTAGGATCATCTCCCCATCCCTCAACCTCCTGCTCTCCTCAAGACCCTACATAGAAGTGCACAAATGAGCACTAGAACCAGAGTCAAGTATCCAACTGGATGCAGAAGAAATCGTAAGGTTAGATTCGATAATGAGCATACCTCCAGAAGACCATCCTTCTTGTTCTTCAGGGTGGCCAGGTATGAGGACAGTTTTGCTTTCTCTTCTTCCCATCCACCTTCTGCTTCTTCACAGACTTCTTTTTCTTTCCAAAAGACTTTCTCTTGGAAGAAATTCACTCCACAGTAAGAACTGAGCCTTTTGAACCTTTCATTGAAAGCTCAGCTGTAACCAGCATATTCATTAACTCGGCCAAGGTACATTGCATCTTATGCATATGAAAGTTCATGATGAACTGACCATATGCATCGGACAAGGATTGAAGGATCACATCAATCTGAAAATCTTTGTCTAAGATGATACCGAGCTTCTCAAGCTCCTCAAGATCCTGGATCATTATCAAACAATGATCTTGGACTGACTACCCATCACGCATCTTGACCTTAAAAATCTTTGACAGACTTGATACTTGGCCGCGCGACTCTATTTACCAAACAACTCTTGTAGGTGAGCCAACATTTGGCAGGTAATCAAAATATTTTCATGTTGGTGCTGCAAGTCATCAGACATTGCACCCAACATGTAGTACCTGGCTTTGTTATCATCGTCCGTCCACTTTTCCAGAGACTCTCTCTGTTCAACGGTCGGACATGCTGGCATGGCAGGTGGGTCTTGGTCCAAGATATGAGTCAATTTTTTGAAACCCAGAATAATTTGTAGTTCCTCAACCAGTCCTTAAAATTTGGTCCAGTCAGTCTATGATTGTCTAAAATTTTGGTCAGGGGTTTGAGGCAGACATGTTTCCTGTAGAGAGTCGAAAGTTTCTAGTTAGATTTTGTAATCAGACTCAACCAATTTGTTTAGGATTTTTATTTTTAAACAAATTAGGCTCCACTATTTTCTCAGATCCCTACACTCCCTTGGTAGAGATGTGAAAATCTCGTGATTAGTGATTTCTAGTGGGTGGTGCGGTCTTACCGACTGGCTCATCACCTCACCTAACAGTTATTGGTGATGGGTCAACCGATGAGTGGACAACTCTTGTCCAATGATTCTCTAATCATGGTGCACCCAAAACTTGATCTCTAATTCATGAAGCTCACCGTATCCGGATATTGCTCCAATCCTTAGTTAAGCCAAACCCACCATTTGCACGAACTAGATTCCTGATTGGGTCCCTCACCGTATCCGAAATATTGAGCCCAACCCATCCTCTAATCCATAGCATCTAATGCCTAATGGACATGGTTGCGTCTTCCGGTGCAACTGAGCCACTGTAACCAGTCGAGAATAATCAACCTCGGAAGGGCCCGCACATCCACAATGGTGGAAGACCTAGACTTAATATTTTCTTAAGAAGATTTGATTTAGGTCTCTTTAAACTTGATTTGACATAGTCATAACAATTATGACTAACCTAGTGGCATGGGTTAGCTCGAATTGTTAGCCACCTCAAATTAGAACTGGATCGACACATATGGCCAGGTAAGTGAGACCGGTGGAAGGGATATGTCATTAACTCGACAAGAACGTATTCGAGTCGAGTAGCTCCCAATTAAAAATCAATCGATCACATCTGTCGAACTTATCTTAGACACCAAATTATCGAACCAGAACTAATTGGGTTAGCCTACAATCCAACTCTAACCTCTGAGCCAAATTAGGTCTTAACTTGATCGAGTCACATCTAAATGTGATTCGATCTTGACCCAGACTTAATCCTATTAGGCTGGTCAATTATTAGCTTTCATGATCCCACCTAACCAACTCTTGATTCGGTTTGATCAACCGCTAGACCTAATTGAGCTACCCAAGCTCGAACCCAATCTTATGAAACTGTCTTAGATCTGAAATTCTAAATTTTAGATCTAATTTAATTTCATAAACTTAATACATTAATTAAGTTTGGGTTCATAAACAAAGCATGTATAATAAATCTTAGGATTTCAGGATCTAGGTTTTGCAGAAAAGTAAGTTTTGATTTCTGATTAAGGATGAATGCGCGGCACCCCTACACGTCATATGAACGCCCCATTGAATGGGAGGAGAGGGCTTTAAATCCTACTTCATTCTTATGACCGACGGCCATGAGGAATACCTTAACCAGAAATATAAATTGAACTACAAAACTAGTTAGATCTAAATTAACATATCACATATACAATTTAAGATCTAACTAATACATACTTTGCATACATCTCATGTATCAAAAATTAATCTAATTAACATGCTTTCAGATCTGATACATTACATGTAATATCTGAAAAATAAGATTTAAATTTAACTATTCAAAATTAAATCTATTCTAGACAAGTTACTAGATCAGTTCTACAACTAGTCTAGGCATGTAACAGATTAATTTTATGAAAAAATTAAAATTTTATTTTTTATTTTTTGATCTGATTATAACACTTATAACATCAAAAAAATAAAGAATAAATTATATTTAATTCATATTTTAATCTTATTAAAATACAAGACTTAAGACTATTCATGGATTCAACTAATCCTAGTCTAGTCATGCATCTCATGCATGTTAGATCATCTTAGATTTAATTTTAAATATTTTAATTTTAGATTTTATCATATCTGATGTGACATCTAATATTTTTTAATATCAGATAAATTAAAATTAAAATTAGATCTAAATTAGATCTGAAATAGAGCCAACAACCTGGCTCTGATACCACTTGAAGGAAAAACCGCCTTTTTCCTGTGTAGGATCTTCCAGATTTCATCAAATCTGGGATAGAATAAATTTTAAATTTTTATCCTACACTATTTTAGATCTAATATCTATTAGATCTAATCTTATTATCTGATATTTTAATTTTAAAATTAAATCTAAAAGTATGAGAAACATAGACATACCTCAAGGGTAATCTAATTATCCTGTAGATGATAACAGCACTGCCTGAGGTTCTGATGTAGCCACGTAAGTGCCTGGCCTCTACCAGTATCCACTCAGGTAGAATCTAGAAAATCTTCTCCTCACAATTCTACACTCCAAAAATTAGATCTAAATCTAATTAGAAAGATCTTCAAAAGTCTTCCTGAAGTTGGAGCAGCAGCCTGTCGAAGAAGTCCTGTAGCCTTCTGTTCCAGGCGTCACCACGCCTTGCACCTATGCCAGATGAATGTCCAACTTCTTGGACGTGAAGAGGGGAGAAAGGAGAGCAGGGAGGATATGGAGAAGAAGGGATGGGACAGCAGCCAATGGGTTTTTTGCACAAAACAAGTTCTGCCCCGAAACCCTAGGTGCAGCAGGGTTTATATAGACCCTGTATGCTGCGTAGTGCCACATCATTCGACCAATCAAAAAATTCCAATAAATTCTGAAAAAATTTTAATTGGTGGAGTGATGTCATCTGATCACATCAGATAAGAATTCTCATACTCTCTCCTATGTTGACACCAACAATGGATAGGCTCAAATAAGGTGGCGTCAAAGAGTCCAAGTTTATCAGGACTCTTTGGTTCTTATCCATTTGGGGCACCCACTTAAATCCAATTGGGCTTGTGCCATAATCTGATTATGGCACCCAATTTGATTAGGTTTAGGCATGTGGACACTCTACAAAAATCCTCCAATAAGTCATCTTCAGTTTAAGACCCATATGTCAACTTTTGACAGATGTCCTAAAATGAAATTGGCAGGTGCTAGAAATTAGCAGGTGTTGTCTTAAATTCATCTCATGAATTAAGACAAGCCTTTTCTGAGCTGGACAAGCTTCATTTAAACTGAGAAAAATCTTTCCAAGGTTCTCTGGATGAGCTAGATCATATTTGGCTCAGTAGAGACAGAAAAAATTACACGAGGAGAAAGTTAGGCTCAATCGAGTGCTAGCACGATTTCCTTGAACCTAATTGGATCTTATCCAAATCAATTGGGCTAGCCAATTGATGACATCCAGACCCTAATCCTTGTTTGTGTGACCCAGTTAGGTTCAATTCTGTATAGTAATGAGACATGTCATGATCTCATCATCGACATCATCGAAACTCCTTTCGATGGATCAGAACTCTTCTGATTCAGACAATTAGAATGATCGATCATCAAAATCATTCTAATTTCTCTCAAAATCTACCAGTGACACCTAGCAGTATATGGTGGCAACCCATCAAAACTGAAGATGAATCTCTCAGTGCAGCTTCCTGTGTGATTGAGTTCCTCTATCATGAGTCCCGACTAAATTAGGGTTAAGGTGAACTCGTCAAACCCAACATCAGTCATATGAATCAATCGATCGATCTGAGTCTGATGTGAAATCCCAATGAAAAACTCTTTTCCATTATTTCACTCTGCCATGGCCATTGACTTAAGGACTCGATCTTTCGATCACCATAGGACTACTCCTCTCATCTACCGAGGTTGATAGATCCCATCTTGATGCGATCTGGTTCCTACAATGAATATGCTACAGCCAACATACACCTCAAGTTTCAGATGGCTAGGAGATCGAGTTATGGTATAGTCAAACTATAACACACTCAAGGTGAACTGACGATGCACCTCAGGTCAAAGAACTAGACACACAACTGCAGCATCGAGCTAGTCATCGACGATGTTGGGTATAAAATACCCCCCAAGTCGAAGTTCGTACCAAAGTGACCCTCCCGGGACTCTGCCGACATCCAACTTTGGGTGACATCTTTCCGAACCTCTCCGACGGTCGAGCTTCCATAATATTCTCAAGTTCTGCCGACGGATAAACTCCCATAGCTTCTTCCACAAGTATCGACCGAGTTCTCCCGACGGACGAACTCCTACTGCATCTCCCGGGCTTCTCCAGCGATAAGCTTCTTCGATTGTCCATCAGGCTGCTCCAAGTGCTCTCTGGATTCTACCATCGGCTGATCTCCTACAAGGGTCAACCGTTCTTCGGACCCCTTCCGGATCTTTTCCGACAGGATTCGATCGACTCCAATCCGAATTTCTTTCAGAACTATGTCAGTTCGCCAGTGGCCGAACTTTTCCAACAGCAGATCTCCACGACAGATGGGCTCCATCCAAGTTTCTACGGCGGTCGACCGCCTTCTAGATTTCATCCGGGCTCCTACGGGAGCCGGACTTCTTCCCCGAACTCCTACTGCAGGTAGACTTCATCCGAGCTCCTACGGGAGCCGGACTTCAGTCCTGAGCTCCCATTGCAGGTAGACCTCATCCGAATTCTTACAAGGGTCGGACTCCGAGCCCCCACCACAAGCGATCTATACTGAGCTTCTGCTACAAGCGATCTACTCCGAGCTTCTGCTACAAGCGATCTACTTCGAGCTACTACTACAAGCGGTCTACTTCAAATTTCTACTACGAGCGATCCGCGTCGGATTTCTACTGTAAGCCTCCACCCGAGCTTCCTTTGTGAACGAATTCCTTTCAGACTTCTATTGCAGGCAGGCTTCAACCGAGCTTCCTCAACAAATGATCCCCATCCGGACTTCTACGGGAACCAGACTTCGATCGAACTTCTGCAGCGGACATATTCCGAACGAACTCCTACGATGCACGGGCTCCAGCAGCCGAACCCCTCCAGTGGGTGAACCTCTCTAGCACCATCCGACATCCACTGTCGGTCGACCTTCTGTCGGATTCTGCGTGAAACTGAACTTTATCCACAGAAAGCCCCTGACCGAGCTTCTACAGCAGATGACCTTCGCCTGCAGTACTAGTGCCCAAGGCACCCAATGGTAGAAAGCTCGCCAGCAACATCCGAGCTCCTCTCAGACGGAGAGCTACCCCTTTCCATCAGACACCCCAATCGAGCTTCGACCGACAGGCCTAGACTCCCTGACAGGCCACAGTAATGACCGCGACTCTGCTCCACTTCCTATAATGGATCCCACGCGGCTCCATCATGCTCTGGCAAGTCACGACAACGGACATCACTCCACTCTCCACAACAGGCTCCATGTGGTAAGCCACGGCGATGGCCACAACTCCACTCCACTACTCTCCATAACAAACTCCTCATGGCCCCGAACGGCCCACTACCAGGCGGTTACAGACGTCGCTGTCAATCTGTTACGCCCTCTGCCTATAAAAAGGGGACCCCCAGATATGTTAGTCTCTAAGCTCTAATCTCTATCTAAAAACTCTGCTAAAATTTTTGTTTGAGCACTCTATTCTTATTGAGGTAGAGAACTGACTTGAGCGTCGGAGGGTCTTGTCGGAGCACCCCCAACTCCAGTTTAGACTTTCTTTGTAGGTCCGGTGGTGACCACGACTCCCTCGACTCCAGCTTCTCCGACGTCGATGGATTTTTGCATCAACAGGATTGGCGCTAGAGGAAGGACACTGTGTCTTCGCAGTACCCTTATTCTTAAAGGAGCGCTCAATGGGACCACCTCCGGTCATCTTCTCCGACATCTCCTCCTCCGGTTGCCTGTCTGATCTCCACCTGATGCCTCCCCGAAGGGCATCCACCAGGCGGTCAACGACCTCCGCGGCCAGATCTCAGCGAGCTCCGCAAGCCCCGACCTCATCTTCAGTTTCTCGGGCTCCTCCGATGACAACGACGGCAGTCAGCATGGAGCAGTTTGACCTACTGGTTCAACAGGTCAGAGGTCTCACCGAAGTAGTGCAGGCCATGCAGCAGCAGTCGCAGCAGCCGCAGGCATCGGTGCGGCTGGAAAGAGCATCGTCGGAGTTCCAGAATCCGACGATCGGGCGAGCCATATGGGCCAGCCGCCCTGTCTTTCCCAGAAAAGAAAAATAGAAGGTGGAGAGTCCTCCGTCCGATCATGATTCAACCCCCAAGAGTCCCTGCCTCCGCTCCACCAGAAGACCCTCGAGGCCCGCAATCGAGAGGACCTTCTGGATCAGAGATTCCAGGAGATGAACCGGCAGATCGAAGAGCTACGCCGCCTCCCACTACTTACGGTGAGGACATCTGCACTAACCCTCCTTTCTCTCAAATGATCATGCAGGAACCAATCCCGCTGAACTTCAAGCTCTCCCAATTCGAGAGCTACGACGGGACCTCGACCCGTCGACCACCTGGAGGCCTTTCGGACCATGATGTGCTCCATGGCGCGCCAGATGCCATCTTGTGTCAAGCTTTTCCCATCTACCTTGAAGGGAGCAGCAAGAAATTGGTACTCGACACTGAAGCCGGGTACAATCTTCTCCTTAACCAGATGAGTCACCAGTTCGTGGCTCATTTCGTCAGCAGCCGACGTCCCCGGTGAGGTTCGGAGTCCCTCATCAACATCAAGCAAAAGGAGGAGAATCATCCGAGCTTACATCAACCGCTTCAACGCCGCCGCCCTGGAGGTCCGAAACCTGGACCAATCGGTTGCAATGGCCGCCTTAAAGAGCGGCCTTCAAAAGAATGACCTCCTCTTCTCCCTAGAAAAGAAGTATCCCAGAGACTTTGCCGATCTGCTGGCTCGGACCGAAGGATATGCCCAGCGGAGGAAGCCTTCAAGCTGAAGGACGAGGAAGCTGCGAAGGAGCGGCAGGCGGGCGACTCCAGTAAGCCGCAGTTGAAAGAGGGCCGAGTGAAGCTCGGCCATGTTCTCGGACTCCTCCCGGGCACAAGCGCGCCCAGACTCTCCCCGAGCATGCAGGCAGAGAAGCCCGGACCACAGGGTTCGGCGGGGCTCTCCCCCAGAAGATTCCGCAGCTATGCCCCCTCAATGCATCGAAAACCCAGGTGCTGATGGAGGTCAGGGAGCAGCTCCCAAGACTAGAAAGGATGCGCACACACCCCGGAAGCGCAATCCTAACAAGTTCTGCCTCTACCATCGTGACCACGGCCACGACACAGAGGAATGCATTCAACTCCAAGACGAGATCGAGGAGCTCATTAGACAGGTCGGCTCGACAGGTTCATTCGATGCCGGCCTGAGGGTAGAGAGGATCGGCTAAGGGCCCTGCCACAACCTGAGCCACCGAGGAGGGAAGAGCAGCCCAGAGATCGGCCTCCAATTGGGATCATCAACTCCATCTCTGGAGGACCTCGATGGGGAGCAGACCTTCTACGACCATGGGATTTGAAAAACCTGTAAATATATTACTAACGACTTTGCTTTAAATCAAGATTCCTTTCAGATTTGCATATCTTTCCCTTTTGGCATGGACCCGTAACGACAGGGGATAACCCCTTCAGACAACGAAAACAAAGTCATGTTAGAAACAGGAGGAGAACTTGTCCTAACATGGGCAAAGTTGAAAGTTTGATTATTTTAAGATCGGACGGGGGAGAGGCCCATATAACGGCCCTTATGTGCCCCCACAGCCCTGTTAGGGACAGGAGGAGAACCTCGCCCTAACATGAGCAAAGTCGAAGGTTCGATTATTTTAAGATCGGATGGGGGGAGAGGCCCATATAACGCCCTTATGTGCCCCCACAGCCCTATTAGGGACAGAAGGAGAACCTCGCCCTAACATGAGCAAAGTCGAAGGCCCGATTACTTTTAGACGGATGGGGGGAGAGGCCCTACAACGCTCTTATGTGCCCCCACAGCCCTATTAGGGACAGGAGGAGAACCTCGCCCTAACATGAGCAAAGTCGAAGGCCCGGTTCTCTTTAGACCGGATGGGGGGAGAGGCCCTACAATGCCCTTATGTGCCCCCACAGTCCTGTTAGGGACAGGAGGAGAACCTCGCCTTAACATGAGCAAAGTCGAAGGTCCGGTTCTCCTTAGACCGGATGGGGGAGAGGCCCTACAACACCCATATGTGCCCCCACAGTCCTGTTAGGGACAGGAGGAGAACCTCACCCTAACATGAGCAAAGTCGAAGGCCCGGTTACTTTTAGACCGAATGGGGGGAGAGGCCCTGCAACACCCATATGTGCCACCATAGCCCTATTAGGAACAGGAGGAGAACCTCATCCTAACCTGAGCTGAAATCGACTACATCAGGGATAGGAGGAGAACCTCATCCTGATGCCAACTAAGATCCGATTATTCAAGATCTGATAAGAAAAAAGAGAACCTTCTCGACGGCCCCTCTATGCTCCTGCGACCTCGTAAAAAGTTGGAGAGAACCCTTACTTAAAAAGAGGAGGGAGAGTGAAGGAAAAGCGACGGACTACACCAGTGAAAAATGGAAGCTAAACTATACCAAAGACACAAAGGACCTCGTCTCAATGAAGGAGACCCCCCATTAAAAATCCTCAGTCTCTGAGAGGGAACTCAACATAGGCCGAGGACAAATGACTTCCTCAGGGCAACTCAAACGGCCAAAAAAAAAAAAAAAGAAGAAGGAGAAAGAGAAAGAGAGATCTACGGTCATGAACGAAAAGGCAAATCAACACGACAATGGTTAGGAACCTTCAAATGATGTCGACGTCGAACAAATCAAAAGACAAAAGAAATTCGGTAACGATGACCTAATACAAAAATGAACAAGGAACCTTCGAACAACATCGACATCGAACGAGATAAAAAATGAAAGAAGTCCGGTGGATGACAATTCAACACAATGCGCGGACAAGATCACAAAAAATCTCCTTTTCCTTTCGTTAACAAGGTATACGTTACAGAGCCCAGAAGGCCCAAAAAAAAGAAAAAAAAAAGAAAAATGACAAGAACAGAAAAAGAGGACACATAGAAGGACGGAAGGCAACAAATGATCCCCCTAAGGGGGCCTGGCTTCTTCTGACTTCGAACTTTCGGCTTCGACCCTCATCAGGGAGTGCCTTAAGCTTTTGACTTCTTCTTTCAATTCTTTCTCCCTTATTAGTATCTCCAGATACATCCAACGAGACCGTTGGCTTTCGTTCTCCACCTCTCGGAGCCTTTTTCTCAGGACCTCGGACTCCGCCTCCGCGTCCTTGACCGCCTGCTGCTCATATACCAGTTGGATCTTCAACTGCTGTAGCTCGGTCCTCCCCTCCCCAAGGGCGACGGATAGCTCTTCTATGGTTCCTCTCAGGGATTGAAGTTCGTCGGGGTCCCGAACAGGGACGAACTGGGCTTCTTCAAATAACTGCATTTAAAGGTGGGCAACCTCGTCGGTCGCCATCCTGAGCTTCCTCCTGTATCGTCCACCTGCTTGCACCAGCCGGCCCGGTATGCATTATAGTTCGCGTCGGTGTCCTGGAGCTATTGCTGAAGGTCGGAGAACTTCTTCGACCATTCTCGATCATGGTCGCCCGAGTCGAAAGTCAGGATGAGCTTTCTTCCAGCTAGCCGATCTTCTCCCGTGCAGCCGACAGCTCCACTCCAAGAGAGCTGATCTTGGAAGCCTGAGCCCAAGATCGATCACTGGCGTGCTTCTTATGTTCCTCGAGCTCCTTCTCGAAGTTTGCCTTCCTCCGCTGTAATCCATGATCCCTTTCACGTGGAGGTTCCGGAAGTAGATGGCCTTCGCAGTGGCCTCTAAGTGGCTCTCCCTCAACCTGCGAAGTTCATCCTCCATCTCCTCGACTTTTTTGTTAAATGATGGACTTTTTTCCTTAGATGTCGGATCATGGACCTCAGCGGAACTCCCTGTGGTAAGGGAAGTGCTTCGCAGGATACTACCATCGAGAGACAAAAGCGTCAAGGCGCGGCTCATTGCAGAAAGAAAAAAGAAAAGAGAAGAGAAGTTCCCCATAAGGAGGACCTCAATTTTATTGATTGAATGTCTCTTAAAGACAAAAGAAAAAAAAATTACAGTGAAAGAAAAATACAAAGTCAGAGGTCTCAGACCTCCGAAGCAGGAGTTGGGGAGCCTGGTGTTCTTGGAAGGGGGGCTGCGGTGGCAGCGGCAATAGGAGAGGGCCCAGCTTCATCTTCAGATGCCTCATCCAAGAAGCTGAAGTCGAGCTCAGGAAATTTCTTGACCATCTTCTCTTGGTAGAACTCGAATCCTTTGATGAATGCATCTTGGCCGAACTTGACGTTCAGGTCCTCATTTCAGCGGAGGCCTTGAACTCCTCCACCGCTTGGCCCCTGGCCTCCGAGATCAAAATCGAAATCTGCTTCATCAAATTTGCGACCTCGGCCTCCGCCTTCCTCACCATCTCCTCCGAGGCCTGCTTTTCTTTCTCAAGTGCCTCTTGGAGGTTGG
Organism: Elaeis guineensis; assembly: GCF_000442705.2. Taxonomy (NCBI): domain Eukaryota; kingdom Viridiplantae; phylum Streptophyta; class Magnoliopsida; order Arecales; family Arecaceae; genus Elaeis; species Elaeis guineensis. The sequence continues at coordinate 120,547,617 of NC_026000.2, read as the reverse complement.
CTACCTCGGCAGCCTTTTTCTTGAGGCGGGCGGCCTCAACCCGGCGACCTTCCTCCACCTGGATAGCATCCCTCCTCATCTTGTTCATCACCTCGATGTTGGCGAGGAGCTGGTGCCCGATCTGCAAGGGCGGCCAGAAGGTCAGAATGAAAGCTGAGAAGTTAATTGAATGAAGGAGCGAGAGAAAAGAGGAAAGTGAATCTGCTTACCTCGAAAAGGACCCCAGAGAGTTCCAAACCCGCTGTTCGGGATCGACGCGAACGATCCTCTGGACGACTTCGGGCAGGACACACCCGTCGACCAGTCGCTTTATCAGGTCCCTGTCATTAAAGGATTCTCCACCGGCTCTTCCTCGGAGCCGTGGGATTCTTTGATGGCAGCTCGGCGGCCACTGACCCTGCGGGCCACCGTCTTCTTTCTCCTCCCCCTCTCAACCCCTGGCACCTCCTCAGAGCGGGCCCCCGAAGCGGAACCTCGGTGGGACAACTCCTCGAAGAGGCTCGAGGAACTGGGGGCTCGACGTCTGAAGGAACATCATCAGTGAGGGCCGCCTGGGCAGGCGTGGTCGAGCTCGTCTCCTCCGTTCTGGCCTTCTTTGCCGACCCGAAGGCCGCAGCGCCTTTTCTTTTGTGAACCTTGAGGCCCCTGGCAAGCATCCGTGCTGCTTCGCGTCCATTCCTAAAAAAAAAAAAAAAAAAAAAAAGAGAAAAAGAGATCAGCAATGGAGTGAAAAAAGGAAGAGGTGACGCATGGTTAAAAAAAAAAAAGAAGAAGAAGGGGGAGAGAAGAAGAAAAGAAGAAGAAAAGGAAAGATGGAATACTCGCAGGATCTAGGGACTCAAGCCGATGTTGAACAGAAATTGCTCCTTTAGAAGGTTGGGAAGAGAAGGAGTTGGATAACTAAGAAGTTTTCGGGCGGCTTGAAGGTCGTCCTCCCCCAGGCTAGGAGCCCGACGGACGAAGTCCCTCAGGAGCCCCAATGGGGCAATCCCAGCTTTAAGGTCGGACATTGGATGTAGAGGTACTTCCCCTTCCAGTTATGGATAGAAGAGGGAGCACCTTTCAGCAACCCCTTCTTGCCGAACTGGGGGGAGAAGTACCACCAGTCTTTGCCGAGGGTGGCGCTTGAAGGTGTAAAAATATCTAAACAAAGGAAGAGATGGCTGAACTTCGACTATGTGGCAAAGGGAGAGGAACCTATCAAAAATCTAAAGGAGTTCGGTGCGACTGAAGCTAAAGAAATATCTAGAAAATGAAAAAGAGCGACGACGAAGGACGGAAGCGGGAGCCGGAGCCCAGCACGGAAGGCCTCCTGGTACAGACAGAAATGGCCAGGTGGGGGGTGCTAGCCCGGTTGGCGGACTAGGAAGCTCCAGATCGTACTCTGGAGGAACTCCATACTGAACCCTTATCAGTAAAAGTTCGTTCAAGTCAGAGAACAGGGAATGGCATCCGGTGCAAAAATCGGATGAGGCCCAGCCCTAGATATGGGTTCATCTATAGTATGAGGGTTCTGAGGGATTGAGGCAGACAAACTCTGGAACCGCTAGAGACGGAGGTGCCAGAAGACATTTCAAGCAAAAACCCTAAAAATCCCAAAAAAATCAGGAGAAATAAGAGACGAAAGGTCCGTGGGGAACCAGACAGGTGGAATGCGGCAGAAGAAAAATGAAGAAGAAGAAATACCTAAATGACGAGAGAAGGAACGAAAGTTCTGGAACTAACCTAAGCTGCTCCGAAGGATGTAGAGATGCAGGGACAGGGATGACTCGAAGAACACCTAGGGCCAAAACGAACGCCGAGGAAGGTCAGAGCTCTCAGAAAGAAGACGGGCACCAACAGGACTTTCAGGCAGAATGAAACTCTCGGAGAAGAAGGGCGGGTTTAAATAGACCCTGGGATCCGGTGCTATGATGATCGCGGATCTCCCCAGGCTGACCCATGTTCGCCACGTGTCCCACTCGCCACAGCAGGCGGCTAAAAGCAGCTGACAACTGGCAAGGCCATTATTGCACCGTACCTAGAGCAACGCTCCAGCGAAAATTCTGAAAAGTCTCTTCGGATCACCCCGATTTGAAAAGACTCCGGCATGCGCGCATTAAATGCCAGGATATCTGAGGGCGATCGCGCGCAAAATTCAAGGGGCAACTTCGGCTGTAAAAATTTTCTATACTTCCTTCATTCGAAACTCGAACTCGAAAGTAGGGGACTGGTGTTGGGTATAAAATACCCCCAGTCGAAGTTCGTACCAGGAGTGACCCTCCCGGGACTCTGCCGACGTCCAACCTTGGGCGACATCTTTTCGAACCTCTCCGACGGTCGAGCTTCCGCAATATTTCCAAGTTCTGCCGACGGATAAACTCCCACAGCTTCTTCCACAAGTGTCGATCGGGTTTCCCCGACGGATGAACTCCTGCCGCATCTCCCGGGCTTCTCCAGCGATAAGCTTCTTCGGTTGTCCATCAGGCTGCTCCAAGTGCTCTCTGGATTCTACCATCGGCCGATCTCCTACAAGGGTCAACCATTCTCCGGATCCCTTCGGATCTTTTCCGACAGGATTCGATTGACTCCAATCCGAATTTCTTCCAAAACTACGTCAGTTCGTCAATGGCCGAACTTTTCCAACAGCAGATCTCCACGACAGACGGGCTCCATCCAAGTTTCTACGGTGGTCGACCACCTTCTGGGTTTCATCCGGGCTCCTACAGGAGCCGGACTTCTTCCCCGAACTCCTACTGCAGGTAGACTTCGTCCGAGCTCCTACGGGAGCCGGACTTCAGCCCTGAGCTCCCATTGCAGGTAGACCTCATCCGAATTCTTACAAGGGCCGGACTCCGAGCCCCCACCACAAGCGATCTACACCGAGCTTCTGCTACAAGCGATCTACTCCAAGCTTCTGCTACAAGCGATCTACTCCGAGATACTACTACAAGTGGTCTACTTCAAATTTCTACTACGAGCGGTCCGCGTCGGATTTCTACTGTAAGCCTCCACCCGAGCTTTCCTTGTGAACGAATTCCTTCCGACTTCTATTGCAGGCAGGCTATGGCTGAGCTTCCTCAACAAATGATCCTCATCCGGACTTCTACGGGAACCAGACTCCGACCGAACTTCTGCAGCGGACAGATTCCTGATGAACTCCTATGATGCACGGGCTCCAGCAGCCGAACCCCTCCAGCGGGTGAACCTCTCTAGCGCCATCCGACATCCACTGCCGGTCGACCTTCTGTCGGATTCTGCGTGAAACTGAACTTCGTCCACAGAAAGCCCCTGACCGAGCTTCTACAGCAGATGACATTCGCCTGCAGTACTAGCGCCCAAGCACCCAATGGTAGAAAGCTCGCCAGCAACATCCGAGCTCCTCTCAGACGGAGAGCTACCCCTCTCCACCAGACACCCCAACCGAGCTTCGGCCGACAGGCTTGACTCCCTAGCAAGCCACAGTAATGGCCGCGACTCTGCTCCACTTCCTATAACGGATCCCACGCGGCTCCATCATGCTCTGGCAAGTCACGACAATGGACATCACTCCACTCTCCACAACAGACTCCACGTGGCAGGCCGCGGCGATGGCCATAACTCCACTCCACTACTCTCCGTAACAAACTCCTCATGGCCCCGAACGGCCCACTACCAGGCGGTTACAGACGTCACTATCAATCTGTTACGCCCTCTGCCTATAAAAAGGGGACCCCCAGATATGTTATTCTCTAAGCTCTAATCTCTATCTAAAAACTCTGCTAAAATTTTCGTTTGAGCACTCCATTCTTGTTGAGGCAGAGAACTGACTTGAGCGTCAGAGGGTCTTGCCGGAGCACCCCCAACTTCGGTTTAGACTTTCTTTGCAGGTCCCGACGGCGACCGCAACTCCCTCGACTCCAACTTCTCCGACGCCGGCGGATTTTTGCATCAACAGATGAGAAGGTAGATTTCCTTATGACTGCTCGAGGTGGTCACGCTCAGTACTTTCGTTCTCAATGAATACCTGTACTCTCGCTCCGGTGTCTCCACACCGTAGACTCAAGACTCATCTATCCTAAGGAAGCGATCATACACCAACCTTTCAGATCGATCACCATCCTCGTGATGATCCTATGGTCAGGAGCAGTTTATGAGTTAGTTATATAAATTCATGCCTTAAATTTTCAACTCTTGAAAATATGAATTAACATTCCCACTAACTCAAAGGATGTATCACAGACACAATGTACATAATGTGATAGAAGAATAATCTTTTTATTTATTTATAGTCAAAATTACAATTTTGCCCTTAGATTTGTACAGAAATGTGTCAGTCGATCTGGCATCTAGGGTACATATCTAACAAGATTTTCATATTAAGATTGGTAGTCTTGACCTGGAGGCCTACTATCACGGGGGATGAAAGTCCGATGGCACCGGTCTATTAATGGGTTTTGTGTATTTCTTGGTGCATATTTGGTCTCGTGGGGTGCTAAGAAACAACTTCCCATCTCTTGCTCTAGCACCGACGCAATTCCAACATTGCAGTCGAGCTATCGGGGTCGTGAATGCTCCTCCAAGCATGCGTGCCATACCATGTGCATCATTAAAAGAATCCTTTTAATATTTGATCTCCACTGGCTTTGCTTTCTCTGCTTCAAAGAAAAATTCCCACCAAACCTGATTATTGTACAACTCTAGTTCACCAAATCGCCTTATTCTATTATATATATATATATATATATATATATATATATATATATATATATATATAGCCTTGAAAGAAGAGAATGACCAAGTGTTCTAGAGATTGGGTGTATTGGAGCTAGGATTTGAATAATGAAATTTTTGCAGCATCTCTATCCATATACCTTGGTCAATAAACTGAACCACAAAAATATCATATGTTCTTTTTTTTCTCTTATTTATTTTCTTATTCCGTATTCTCTCTACCTAATGTAGCAACTTATCCTGATCTTTTCTCTCGTCTATTCGTTGCATCCAAGTCCAAGGGAACTAATCCAAAATGTAATAGTCATGAGGGGCGACGGGGTGGAGTACCTCCACATGCTGACCAAAGAACAAGAGGAAGAAAAAGGGGCAGCTAGAGGGATAGAGATAGAAGTCGTAGATGATGAAATTGGTGGTAGAGCCACGAGCCATGTCTGTGGTGGTTGCCAATGTGAGACGTGAAGGTCAAAAGATGAGCACATTGGATGTCATTAAAGTTATATTTGATAGTTGACAATCTATTCAAATTACTGATAATTTAATATAATAATCTGAATTACTGTATTAGGTATATTTTTTGGATGATAATCTGAATTGTTTTGGAGAGGGATGACTATCTAGATTACCGCTTCTTTAGTAATATTACAATAAAAATTTTGGACAAAATTTTCTCTCAAAAAAATTATATGAAACCCATTGCCTAACCCTCCTCCCTCCCCCTCACCCCCCTCTGCTTGCACCTCTAGTCCGCAGCTCCTCCATCTTCCTTTACCTGCTCGTGGCTCCTCCACCCTTATCCTCCATCCCCTCTCCTCGAGACTCCTCCATGCCCGTCCCCACTACTCCCACAGCTTCATATGTGCCCGCCTCCTCTCCACCCCCCAGTGCCCGCGGTTTTCCACACCTCTCAACCCACTACTTTTTCGCACCATATCCACGTCACTCTTGTTATTTCTCATCAGAAAAAAAGAAGAATATCAAGGCAAAATTATTGAAGATATTTTAAAAATTTGATTCCATATTATCGATAATCTGATTGTCATACCAAACATATCAATCAAGATTTTCAATAATTTTACTACAACATTGTCTATATGTACCAAACACATTAATCAATATTACTAGTAATTTAATGATGGTAATCTATCCTGAAGGCAATCCACATTACTTTCCAAAATTGTCCGATGATGCACCAAATGCAACCTAAAAAAGACCGTCATGGACGATAGAGGGATTTTAGGAAGCGAAAGCATGAGTTTTTAGAAGGGAAGAGTGCAAAGCAGATTTCTTTGCGCTAGGTCAGGTTATGGCTGGTTGGATTGAGTTGTAGTCAGATTGGATTGTAATCAAAGCCTATGCGACTTGGACCACAGTCTGCCAAATCAAGTTTTGTATGGGTAGTCACTAGCCAGGTAGGACTTATAATTGGGGTCAGGTCGTAGACAAGTCGGACTGCAGGTCGAATCAGATCATTATCCGACCCATTGGCAGGCCTTCATACATGGTAACCAGTATGATCAATTCTAATTTTAAAATAAAATTCATCAATATCACAAATCACCACACGTCCATATGCTAAGAAAATACTGCATCATTGGTTTGAAATCCGTAACACACTACTTGATCTGCTAAACATGACAGAAAAATCCCATTTTCATTAACCAAAAGCAACAAAAAAAAAAAATTCTTCTTAACGTGATAGGCTCATATTGCAATTTCGTGAAAAGCAAAATATATTCCAAATAAATAATGTAAATTAATAAAATACACCTATAGATTAGGTATTGTCCAAATATTTAAAAAATAACAGATACAACAACTCAAATAACATCTCCAATTCCAAAGCATTTGCTGCTGATGATGTGATGAAAAATAAACAGAAATAACTACTTCAGCTTCTTCAATTCTCACTGTGTTTCATCCCTCTTTTGCAGCAGCAAGCACTGCATATTATTCAAAGATGGATGCAGCTACCCCAGTTCCTATCATCACATCAAATAACAAAATAATGCTCTCAATCAGCACATTTAATACATGAACCAAAGTATTCAGAAAGACACGGCATGATGCATTAAACTTACAATTTTAAGCCAATCAATGATGAGGAAAATTGATATTCTTTAATCTCCTATAGAAGCCTGAGATGTGAGGTATCATTCACCCTCTTTATACACCATCCTGCTCTTAGAGAGTGCTGCAGAACCGTCACAGAAGAATCATCTATGCAGATTTTATGAGACGTAGCCGGACTGCAATTCAATATGCTGGTGAGAAGGCATTTGATTGGGGTTGCATGGGTGAAGACCCCATTCAAGTTGGTGGAGTGCCTCTTCGTATTTGCTTCATGGAGGATATTCCCATGGTTGGCCTCCCTTGGGGAGACCTCATCTTCAATCTCATTGTCCATCGTAGTCACAATCTGAAGTCTGCTCTTGCCAGATCTCTTCCTTGTCAGTCCTTGTCGGTCAAACCTGTAAGGTAAATCCCAGTGAGGCCCATCTTGCACTTGTACAGAATTGGCTGAACTGTGGTGTGAGAAAGCCCTACTCTCATTCCGATGCATTAAAAGATCTGTGCTCAGCTTTTCAGGTAGTCTTTCAACAGTTCTGTTGAGGAATTCAATCATACGAAACTCCACCTGTCTAATTGATTCACCTGAAGGTGCTGAGAAATCTGGTTGGTGTCTATCAATCAAGCTGACCATTTCAGGGGTGTAGATTTCTGGTAGCACGCAGCCTTCCCATTGGCCCTGATTCATCTCAAGCAAAGCATCAGTAGATTGTATTCGTTCCTCTGGGAAATTTAACTCCTGAAGGGTTGGACCATGCTTTGGTTAGTTTCACTAAAAATTGGTAAAAAGAGCAGAAATTTTCAGGTTTCAGCAATCTAAAGTGTATGACAAATAGAAATTAAACAATTGACATTTCTTAAGAGGAAGCATCTGGTGCAATCAGGTAACATTGAACAATAATGACCAAGCAAAGATGCCCTCAAAATGTTACTAGACTTGTGAGAAAAGCCAAGATTCAGCAATCCATCTCCTATTTGTTCAAAACATGTTTCGATCACTGCATTGCTTCCAAATAGGCACTAGCCTACCAGTCAACATATTGTCAGAATGCTCTATTTTTCATCAAGGGGTCAAACGGACAAACTGAGTTGACTTGGCCTCAGACCTCAGCAAACATAAGTGACTTGACCTTAGAATCTTAAGCATTAATGACTGACCTGCTAGGAAAATTTCCCAATAACAACAGAAAGAAACATAATACATATGAAAATAATTTCATAAATTTATTTCATATTCTACCTGTGAAATTTCCTGAAAGAAAATACATTCCCTCATATATCAAGTAAAAGATGAATGAGTAATGCATGTTCAGCATCAAAAGAACTGCATTATAATCAGATGAACAGAAATGCACATATCTAGTTAATGGTAACCGAGCAGTTACATCTAGGATTTCATTTGTATGGGCGCTATTCTCCTTCAACACCAAACTCTGCACCATTCTGGTTGTGGCTCTAAATTCGAGGTAATGTTCAAAGAAAATCTACAAATACCCAAGGGCATAAGATCCTTAATTAAGATATCGAATTATATTGAGAATACTGCCCGCAATAAATCATTGGCAAGAAAAGAAACATAATAGTAAAGACACTAACCATCTCCTTTTCCAACAAAGAAGCATCAAACCTATCGATTGTTCTTTATAAAAACAAACTCCAAAAGGCTTAGAAGAGTTTCTAACTAGAACAATTTGGGAGATTGCAACTATGGTAATAGTCGCATCATAAAATAAATGTCCTGGTCATTAAACCATAAAAGCAAGCACCATCATTTGGAAGGTATGTGGAATGATAAAGGATGCCTGATAGACTCCAGATTAATTATACATAATAGACTCAAGACTAATTATACATAATACAAGAAGCCAAAATCTGACTATATGTAAACCAATCATGCCATAGTTTTGGTCTTTTCTACACTTATTTCTTCGAATACTGCACTCCACACACCAAACCTAACCCTTGTGGTTATCCTTTTCAGTGTAACCTAACATACAAAACCAATTATAGGATCTCTCATCAGCCATGATAAGGTTTTCTTCTTGACATGTCAAAAAACTTAAATAGAGACCTTGTTAGAATAATAATTGGAGCACCACATATTAGGATGACCAAAGTCAATTCTTTTTTTTTTTTCAGAAAAAGCCACCAAGATTTGAACCAAAAGTTTCTCCTATAAGGGATGCAACCACTAGTTCATAGCCCTAGTTGCATGCAGATAGGTTGGTTAAGACAGCTATTATTAACATAAAAATCCCTCCAAGTGTAGCAGCTCCTATTCAAGAAGCCAATTTGTGTTCACTTATTTATTATGGGGCCCCAAGAACCTTACTAAGCATGCTGCCCTGTCTCTTACTTCAAAGTAGGTATTTCTAAATTTTGCCTTCCCAAACCATGATTGTGCTCTGTGCTTTTAAATGTGTATGGTTCTCTAATTTTTTTTTATAATATTGTAAAAAAAAAAAACCTTAATGTTGGGTTGGTCCCTCCTAATGATAAGAAGAGCCCATGTCACATTTTGGGTTGTATTGCTTGGGATAGAAGAGCCCATAACTAAATCCCATTCTAGTTTTGGTGCCCTCTCTTATAAGAAACAAAAATTAAGGCTGGCTGGTTGATAAATTCATTATCAACTACTAGATAGATATTTTGAAAGAGAAGGTGAAAGTGTATGAATCTACGACCTGCATGACTCATGGAAGGATGAAGCAGAGCTTTATGTTATGACTTATCAAACCTTGACAATATTTTTAAAACTAATATTGAGTGAAAGTTACATCAAGTCATGAAGAGCATATGAAAATTGCTTCCAATCAGGTGCAATCTGATATTCGTGCCTAAGAATGAATTCAGATTAATGTGATGGTCAAACATATGTTCGACAACATAAAAAACTTGTCAGAACAAATTAAATGAATAAAAAACAAGAAAGTGAAAAAGGATATTAAGATGCAGGCTTGAGGTGCAGATCTCGCTATCTTTAAAGCCACTTGGCACTGTCTTTAGTTATCTAAAACTCTAATGCAAAAGACATTTTTGAACCTTTACTTTGCACCAGCAAGAATCTCTCACAAAAAACACTCTTTGGATGCCTCCCAGAGATGGAAAAGAAAAATAAGAAATAGGTATTGTCGAAGCGTAAACCTCGGTTTGGAGTCCACTCACGATGTTATTGTGAAGGTAGCATCAAGTGTGGAACCGGCAAAGATTGAGGAAGGCACAGCAACCAGTAAGAAGTGGGCACATCACAGTTGGGAAAGAGATAGTTGTACAATAGTTCTCAGCTGCGTGGAGTTAAGTGGTTCACAAGAATAAGGAAATTAAATACTGGTTGGCTTTCAAAATAAGCCGAAATATTAAACATAAAAAATATAGCTACAAAAAAAATATATATCTTAAAAATCTACTAAAAATATATAGCAAAAGTTTATTTAAATCAAAATGTGGATACATAAAACAATAATTAAACAAAAAACCAAATTAAAATAAAATAAAATAAAATAAAATAAAATAAAAACTATCTGTGCACTATAGGAGAATTCAGTAGAATCATTGTGGAATCACCCAACTTCCAAATTCTACGTCTACATTTTCTTTGTTGACGGTTCCCACTTCTCACTGAAGACATCTCCACACTTCCCTTTGATATGGGATACAAATGCAAGTATACAATTGACATACAGCACATTTTACTCATAATTAGAGAAGTGTGCAACATGGGAAGAACACACTTTGGTTACAGTAATTTGACAACGATCAAAGAACGATATTCGTTTAAAATCTCCTTTTCATGTGTCTATAACCTTACAACATCTCACAATGCTAGCTGGTTATCAACATCCGCAAATTCTAAATTCTAAGCACTTGTGATAGAAATATAGAAAATAAAAGCAATCCTACTAGACATGGAATGAATCATACAGTTATGCATCCACAAACGAGCATACAAATTGGAAATGCCAACTTTAATGCCATCGTAGAAAATTCAAAATTGCTCAGGATTTTGTGCTTGCAATATATAGCAATTTAAACTTTAAGCCTGGTTATAAAGGCAAACAAAATATCAGTTAATTACCCGGCAAACAGAAGCAGCGGTCGCCATTGCTCGATCCAGCGGCGAAGCATAGACAGCATTGAACCTTACACCCTGGGAATTGAGAAATACAGCCAGCGCCCGGGCCTGGCGCTCCCCGGCGGCGGTCAGCTTCGCGGCGGGGCACCGCCCTCCGACCAGATCAGGCCGCAAGCTAGCCTCACTCTCGCCGTGGTTGATGAGAAATACCTCGGTGGCAGTCGAATCATCCGAATCGAAGCTCCGGGGAAATGATAGCGGCGGCGGGGGCTGGAGGAGGACGTTGCAGGGGTCCCAGACCTTGATGGAGGGGCCGAGGAGGCGGGGAGTGCTGGCGGCGGAGAGCTGGGGGGTGAGGGGGGTGGCCGAGGTGTGGTAGGGAAGGATCTCCGGCTCTTGCTCCAAAACCTTCTCCTTGGAACGCTTGGACATCCTCCCGTTCTCCTCGTCTTCTTCGCCTCGGGTGGGGACGACTGAGCGGAGCCCATTGGAGGATGGAGACTTATGGGCGGATATGACGGGGGATCGCGGCGTCGGAGCTAGCCTTCGTGGGCCGTTGTACCGTATTCCGCCGCGGAACACGGCGGAGACAGGCGGCGCATCTAAGGGGCTGGCCAAGGGTAAAGATCTGTGAGAGGGAGAGAGGAATTGAGAGAGGAGTCTCTAATCAGCGGCGGATCCAGAAATTTTCTGGCTAATATAATAAAAAAAATAGAAGAGCCGTAGAAGTAGCAAAAATCGGATCTCAATCAATCAAATCGATAAAAATAAATTAAATTATAAATTTAATTTGATTTAAAATTTTATTTAATTTAATTTGATTAATTTTTAATATATAAAAAATAAATTTAAATTAATTTAAATTTATCAATAAATAAAATCGTTATCAAACTAAATCGGACCATCCTTAATAAAATGATATCGTTTTGATTAGAATGTTATTTATGTTAGAGTATTGATGTATTAGAAAATAATTATGAATTTTTAGTATTGTTTACCAATTTGATTTTGTGTTGATTAGTATTAAATCCTAAGTGATTTACTTATTAAATTATTTATTTTTTATAACATGTTGAGAATCTTTATTTCAATCCTTAATGATAATGTTTGTTTAAAAATTTTATTTTGTTGAGTGACAATATCTTATATCAATTTAAATCATTTTATTTGATAAATTCTCTTGATGATACTTTTATATACAAAAAAATAAATTTTTATGAATTATAAAATAATAATAATAATAATAATAATATTGGTGCAAAAATCCGCTTGCGCCGGAGAAACTGGAGTCGGGGAAGTCGCGGTCGCCGCCGGGACCTGCAAAGGAAGTCTAAACCGGAGGTGGGGTTGCTCCGGCAAGACCCTCCGACGCTCAAGTCAGTTCTCTGCCTCAACAAGAATGGAGTGCTCGAACGGAGAATTTAGCAGAGTTTTTGGATGAAAGATTAGAGCTTATAGAATAACGTATCTGGAGCCCCCCTTTTATAGGCGGAGGGGGCAGTAGCCTGATAGCGACATCTGTAACCGTCTGGCAGTGAGCTGCCCAGGGTCAGATGGAGTTTGCTGCGAAGAGTAGTGGAGTGGACCCGTGGCTATCACCGGGGTGTGCCACGTGGAGTCAGTTACGGGGAGTAGAGCGACGTTCGCTGTCGTGACTTATCATGGAGTGGTGGGATCGCACAGGATCCGCTGCGGGGAGTGGAGCAGAATTGTGACCGTTAATACGGCCTGTCAAGGAGTAATGGAGTTGCGTAGGGTCCGCCGCAGGGAGTGGGGCAGAATCGTGGCCGTTACTGTGGCCTGCCAGGGGGTCCAGACTTGTCGGCCGAAGTTCGGTTGGAGTCGGTAGTGAGGTCCGGTATTCGTAGGAGTTTGGCGAGGTCTTCCCGCAGTCGGAATAGAAGACGGAGTCTGGCTTCCGTAGGAGTCCGGACGAAGTCTACTTACAATTAAAGTTAAAGGCGAAGCCCGGCTCCCGTAGGAGTCCGGGCGGAGTCTTCCTGCAATTAAAGTTAAAGGCGAAGTCCGGCTCCCGTAGGAGCCCGGACAAGGCTTACCGGCAGCAGATGTTGAGGACGGAGCCCGGCTCCCGTAGGAGTCCGGGCGGAGTCTACTTGCGGTTGAGGTTGTTGGCGGAGTCCGGCTCCCGTAGGAGTCCGGATGAAGTCTGTCTGCAGCCGTTAGAGTCGAGGACGAAGTCCGGCTCCTGTAGGAGTCCGGGCGGAGTCTTCCTGCAATTAAAGTTAAAGGCGAAGTCCGGCTCCCGTAGGAGTCCGGACAAGGCTTACCGGCAGCTGATGTTGAGGACGGAGCCCGGCTCCCGTAGGAGTCCGGGCAGAGTCTTGAAGTTGTTGGCGGAGTCCGGCTCCCGTAGAAGTCCAGACGAAGTCTGTCTGCAGCCGTTGGAGTCGAGGACGAAGCCCGGCTCCCGTAGGAGTCCGGACGGAGTCTTCCTGCAATTAAAGTTAAAGGCGAAGTCCGGCTCCCGTAGGAGTCCGGACAAGGCTTACCGGCAGCTGATGTTGAGGACGGAGCCCGGCTCCCGTAGGAGTCCGGGCGGAGTCTACTTGCGGTTGAAGTTGTTGGTGGAGTCCGGCTCCCGTAGGAGTCCGGACGAAGTCTGTCTGCAGCCGTTGGAGTCGAGGACGAAGCCCGGCTCCCGTAGGAGTCCGGGCGGAGTCTTCCTGCAATTAAAGTTAAAGGCGAAGTCCGGCTCCCGTAGGAGTCCGGACAAGGCTTACCGGCAGCTGATGTTGAGGACGGAGCCCGGCTCCCGTAGGAGTCTGGCTATGTTGAGGACGGAGCCCGGCTCCCGTAGGAGTCCGGGCGGAGTCTTGAAGTTGTTGGCGGAGTCCGGCTCCCGTAGAAGTCCGGACGAAGTCTGTCTGCAGCCGTTGGAGTCGAGGACGAAGCCCGGCTCCCGTAAGAGTCCAGGCGGAGTCTTCCTGCAATTAAAGTTAAAGGCGAAGTCCGGCTCCCGTAGGAGTCCGGACAAGGCTTACCGGCAGCTGATGTTGAGGACGGAGCCCGGCTCCCGTAGGAGTCCGGGCGGAGTCTTGAAGTTGTTGGCGGAGTCCGGCTCCCGTAGAAGTCCGGACGAAGTCTGTCTGCAGCCGTTGGAGTCGAGGACGAAACCCGGCTCCCGTAAGAGTCCGGGCGGAGTCTTCCTGCAATTAAAGTTAAAGGCGAAGTCCGGCTCCCGTAGAAGTCCGGACAAGGCTTACCGGCAGCTGATGTTGAGGACGGAGCCCGGCTCCCGTAGGAGTCCGGCGGAGTCTTCCTGGAGCTGATCCTGCTGAGGATTTCGGCTGTGGGTATTTATACCCAACAAATAATAATAATAATATAAATCGATAAATCAAAGCAAATTAGATCATTTAAACCATGTTGGTTTGGTTTGGTTTCAATCTTCTATTAGTTCGGTTTGATTTTTAGAAATGCCAAACTGTTTAGGGCTGGTCCAGCTTAGGTTTGAGCATGAAACCGATCCAACCGGATCATGCTCACCTCTAAAGAGCTATGGAAGGAAAAAGAAGAAAAAATAATAAAAAAATTATTTTTTAAAAATAATAATATATAAAATAATAATGTATAATATCTTGAATGTTTTTTATAATAAAATATTATAAGTAAGTATCATAGTAAAATTTTAAATATTATTAAATATCAAAATTATAATGGCCAACGAAAAATTATCTTAGTGATATATATTTGATACGAGTGAAAGAAAGGAGAAAATAGAAAAAACTTAAAGAATATTTTCAAAAAAAGAAGATAAAAAAGATATATCTAATTCAGATTAAGATAAGGACATATAGTTTTTTTATTGTATTTGTATTGATTAGAATATGGATTTTAAATATAAGGGATGAACGAATGGGAATCATGGGGTTGGGGGGATATTAAAAGATAAATAGAAAAGTAATGAATAAAAAAAGAGAAAGAATGAGCGAGAAAGGGAGAGAGGTTAAAGTGGTATTTTGAGAGGGAGAGAGATAGGATATGCGAGTTATTAAAAAGAAAAAATATGTTATAATTATTTTTTCATTTTTAATGTGATCCTTTTAGAATATAAAAATAAATTGATATACGATTTAAATATAAAAGATGGACAAATGGGGTTGAAGTGGAATATTAAAACATAAATAAAAAGTAATTAATAAAGAATGAGAAAAAAAAGGAGAAATAGTGAGAGAGGTCAAAGTGTTGTAAGGGAAGGATAAAAAAAAAGAGAAGTAAGACATGCAAATCATGAAAAAGAGAGAATATAGATAATAATTATTTTATTAATGTAATTTTTTTTATTTTTTATTTTTTCAAAATTTTACATGAGATATAGAATCAATTCATAAAATTAATGAGGTCAATTTTAGCTTTTCTTACTAATACATATATTTATATCTAATGTTGTGGGGTCAATTTTAACTTTTTTCACTAATCCATGATTTTTTATACTAATAGTTTAGTATATATATATATGGGCCTCAATTTTTTTGTGAGATCAATTGACCCCATAATTTTCTACTTGCATCCACCAATGTCTCCAATAGATTATATTGTTGCTATTAGTACCGGGTGTATACATAGGATTGGCAGTACGTGGTCCGCTCTGCCAATTCAATTCATATTCGTCCTACAATAAATAAATATAAATTTAAATTAAATAAATTTTATTTATAAATAAATTTACTCATTTAAACTGTTTAATAATTGGATCAAACTCATGTTTCAGCCTTTTGATCTATTTAATAATTGAGTCAGATTAGATTTTGTAATTACCTACATATCAAATAGATTAATAAGTTAACAAATTATATAGGTTGCATAGATTAATAACTTAAAAAAAATTTATTTGTTAAACAAGTTAAACATCGGGTTGGGTTATCTAATTATTAAATATAATATATTTAATAAATAGATCAGATTTAGATTTGAAATTGTTTAAGCTAACCTGCATTTGATCCAATCGGTATATGATCCAACCCAACGTGATTGCCACCCTTAACTTAGTCTCAATGAAAATAAGGTTTTAGCATCAAGTTGCATCAAACTATATATTCTCTTAATTTTTGATATGCCCTCGTACTTGCTTGATATGAATACATCCAACAAAATTAGAAAATAAAATATTCCAAAATATATAGGAATATTGGAATACAATGTCCATAAGATTCCACTACAGTGCTCGGTTATAAATAAGGACATCCAATCGGTTGTATTATTCACTTCCCTGTAGATATGAGTTTACAAAAATAAGATATAGGTCTCTACTAGTTTCAAATTATTCAACAACAGGAGATGGTTAATAGTAAAACCAGAGTGTTTCTAAATCCACCTAACCACTGTAACTGAATCTCCTTTAAGCAGAATATGATTGGCTCTTAAGGAAAGTATAGCATATTAAATCCCCACCCAAGAAGCCCTCAACCCTACTCCTGGTAAAGATGAATCAAAAAGTTATTTTCCACCCACCGCAATAAGTTGGAAATTCACGCCTAGAATTACAAAACCCACTCTTCTCTTCCTAGCTCTACTGTTATCCCTACCATCGAAATTAACCTTAATAAAGCTTGGAGGTGGGGGGGCTCCTAAGTAATAAATACCATTGTAGGAGGTGAGGTTGTTGAGGAGTTCCAAGTGTCCCTGATTATTACCGATTCTTCAATTGTAGTACTTTGAATAATTTTAGTGTTTTGTATGAGTGTTGTGTCCAAGATAAATTTAGATGAAGGGTGTCTTTTCAAATATTCATCTATTCCTCACATAACAAATCTAATAAGCCATGCAAGCAACATGAATGCACTCTTTCCCATATGCCCATGTGTTTTCAAATAATATAGAAAAGTCTCAAGTATGGGCAATATCAAGCCCCTTCCAACCACCACTCCAAGCAACAAATACAATCCCAAACCAGCTTCCATAGAAATAATGATAATCGAATGCACTCAAGCTTCCATACCTTGGCACTATCCTTCATATTATCCGAATCCTTCTTGCATAATTAATATCTCTTTGGTCCGGATTTTAGAGGTGCAAGATGTCTTTCAAACCAATTGTCCGGCATATCACCATCGACCACAACAATAGATAAAATTATATTTGATAACCTTTTCCCAAACACCAGTCTAATATATGTATTATTCCAACATTTTTCACCAGCATGGAGAAGATCTCTAACCTTAAACCATCTATGTTCATGGTTAAACATGGTTGGCCTGATAGCAAGAGGAGTGATGATAGCCAAGCATCATAAATTACATCAATAGATCCAGCATCACCAATCACCCAATGAATATTAGATAATATAATTGGGGCAGATAAGCATACCTCTTTCCAAATAAATGAATTGCTTCAAAGAGGGATAGGGTTGGAAAGCATTGTCCATGGCCCATATTTAGCTCTTATTAATTTTCTCCACATGTTATCGGGTTCGAGTGCAGACTTCACCGCATGTCTCGCCATTAATACATCCCATCCGCTAAGGAGAGAATGGAGCCTCAAACCACCATCTGAAGCGACACACGCACCTTATCCCAAGCCACACGCTATACTCTTCGGTTCTTGCCTAAGTACATGTTGCGGCCAAACCCCTATTACGCTCATTGTCAGAGAAAAAACATCCGTAAAAAAAATCCACACCAGTCAAAATTATATCCAGCAGGAACCCTTTGATGCCTAAGTTAGTAGAAAGTGGTGAACAGCAGATTAAATTTTCAAAAAAGCAGAATATCAATCCAAAAATATCTTACCAAATACTGTTTATTTATCTCTTTTTATAAATGAGTTGTTGGTAGCCATTTATAATAGTTAAACACATGGATTCTGTTTATTTTGGCACTACATAATTGTGGAATGGACGGTTATACTCACCATTGATCATGTTGTGGCCATTATGCATTTTTTGCACTGGAGGTTTGGTATAGTGACTCTATGTCAGCAGTTCGAATATGTCGACTGTATGTCAGTAATTGTAGAAGTTCGAATAACCATCGGTCGGTAACTCTGATATGTTGATGGTTATTTGTTTGAAGTTGGTTAAGTCATCATAATTGAAATGTTTGGCAGAGAGGTTGAGAATAACTGACTGTTGATCAGTCTATCAATTGATAGTCAGTGGTCTGTGCCTATCTGACCGACTAATAGTCGGATGATGTCGTAATTGAGATGGAATTTATTCTATGATGTAGTTTTGATAGTTCGTCATCCATAACCAGTAGATATATGATCGACTAACTGTGAATCGAGAGTCAACTGAATTATCCCAACAGTTGCCTCCCACTCTTGAGTCCAAGGTAGCTTGACATGTGGATCGATATGTGGTTTGACATGTTGGACGAAGGGAGTTATCACGTGCCATCTCGAGCTCCGATTCGACTGCAGTATTAATAATTTTTTCTAAAAATGAAAAGTCTCTAGCCATTTTGTCGTTTCGATAACTATGAGATCATTATTGAGATGTCGATTCGAGAAGATGATTTGGTGTCTGGAGAATCCGATCGATTTGATTTTGACTAGTTGATTTTGGCCATGTGTCCAAATGTCATTAGCTCTGAGCCATTCACATGGATAGAGATAAGGTGGCATGATCAGGTGGTAGATGCGTTGAACCATCCGATCAATGGTCGGTTCAGATATAGTCATGTGTTGGAATCTGAACTAGTCTTGGTTTGAATAATTTTATCCTAACCGTTAACGGGTTCTATATATATAATGTTGCTTTTACTTAGACTTTCTGCTATACTCTGAGAATTCAAAGATTCTTGTTGTAGGTACTAAGATTGCTGTCGAGTTCTGAGTCAAGAGCTAGAGTTTTCAGATTTTTTCTTTAGCCTACAAGTTAGATTTCTACTTCCTTGCTCTTCCTTCTACATTTTGAATTTTCTACCATTTCCAATGGCTAGTAGCAGTAGGAAGGGAAAGGTTAGGGTAGAGGATAGACCTTCAAGTAGAGCACCTGTCCCTTAGCTTTCTCAAAGTCAATGACCAACTGGTTCGATTGGCAATTCTCTCTCGAACCCGACAGTAGAGGTTTCCTCTCTGACGGAGCCTATAGTAGCTTGTCTCCGAAAGTAGTACTTTATCCTGTAATAGTTTCAGTTGTTTGCGCCTGATCTAGACGGTCGGGTGGTCTCTCCTCCTCCAGATTAGATCACTTTTTATGTTGAGAGCCTTCGGACTGGGCTGCAATTCCCGATTCTGGATTTTATTTGGAATATTTTTGATTTTACCGACTTTATCCGACCTAACTTACACCAAATTCCATTCGGCTTCTTATCACTTTCGCTTTGTTGTGTCGTATGATCCCGACTCAACCTAGGCCTTCCCTTTTTCATGCTTTCTTTATTCTTTGCCCCCATCTGAAAGCTGAAAGTTGGTGGTTCTTCAGCCCGAGGAAGGGTATGTCCTTCATTTTCGATCTTTCATCTTCTATTCATGATTGGAAGATAGTTTTTCTTTGTTTCCTCTTTTTCACCTTGGAATTTTCCTTTCATTTGGGGGAACCCAAGGACTAGCCCAAATAAAAATAGTCGGGATGATGAAGTCGATCGAAAAGACTTCCTACGACTGAAATGTAGGAACCAGATCTAGGGTTCCAGGGTTAGATCTTGAAACTTTTTCAAGATCATACAGCGGAAGACTAAAATAAATCAAAATTTATTTTTTAAAATTAAAAAATCTCTAGATCTAAGATCTTATTACATGATTATTATATAGCATTAAATCAGAAATTAAAATATATATAAATATAGTATGAACTACATGTTGATCATATCAACATGTTTCTATACTAGCTACATCTAATGTATGTATTAAACAATAGATCAGATCTATTACCTTGCAAGTTAGATGTTCTAACCTTATTGATCTGGGCTTGAGGATGATGTTACAAGCCGTACATGCATCCGGCCTCTAGGAGTCGTCCACACGAGCCCACGAATCTCGATCAGAAGTCCTGCTTCAGGAAATCAGCACAGTATGCTAGTACTGCGCTGATCCTTCTTTGATGGTT
This sequence comes from Elaeis guineensis, assembly GCF_000442705.2. NCBI lineage: Eukaryota > Viridiplantae > Streptophyta > Magnoliopsida > Arecales > Arecaceae > Elaeis > Elaeis guineensis. The sequence goes on along the minus strand of NC_026000.2, from coordinate 120,527,773 downwards.
GATCAGGTGCCTCCTTCTTCTTGATTTGGACTCTTCCAAAGATGGAAAGTAGAAGGAGGAGTTTCAGATCTGAGACACTCTCAGGAAACTCAAGATGGAGGGAGGAAAGATATGAAAATAAAAATCCTAGAAGAAGACCCTCTTCTTCTTCACGTTTTTCTCTCTAGACACCCAAACTTGCATCTTTTATATCTCCACGACCCAAAAGTATTTCTCTCTGATTTTTGGATCGCACAAAGGTATCTAAAATCTCTAACTTCTCCTAAAATTTCATGAAGAAACTCATCTTATATAGAGAGATATGATAGAGTCCTTGTCTAGGTCAAACACCTAGTCAAGGCTTATCCAAACATGGCAAGTTAAGGGACGCCCAACTCTTGAGCACCTCCTTCATATTTTCATGTATGGATTAACAAAAAAGGGTGCACAATGTATACCCTAAAAGCCATAAAAATTCCAAAAAAAATTTGGATAAATTCGGTGCAAAATTGAAAGAGTTTTGGATTTCTAAAACTCTATCTCATAGAATTCGAAATCCAAACTTATTCCTTTTAGATTTGATCCAAACCACCTTCCATGTAAGAAAGAAGAGAGGAGACCTTTTGTGAACGTGGGAGAGATCTGAGAGAGGGCTTTTATCGCACAAAATAAGTGGAGATTGGCATTGAATAAGAGAGAGGGCGTGGAGAAGGCTTATGTGGCGCAAGGTGGAATCCTAGTCTTACTAGGATTCTGTCTTATGACTTGTTTTAATTTGGTTTTTCAAACCAAATCAAATCAAAATTAGATTAACCCAATTAAAATAGGTCTTAATCTAATTAAGAACCTAATTTAATCAGATTAAATTAGATTTAAATCTGATTTAATTTTCTAATCAAATTAGAAATTAGATTGACCCAAGTCCTAGTTGAACTAGGACTAGTTTTTCCTTGCACTTGGCTTATCCAATAAACCAATTGGACTTGATCCAATCAAGCCCAAAATAAATCTAATTAAATCATATTTAATTAGACTTAATCTCAGCCCATTGTCTTAATCAAATTAAGCCAATTAGCAATCGAATTGCTAATCGATCCTCCTGCAACACTTGCACTAGGTTAAATGTCAATCGTATTGATCATTTAACCCTAGAATGATTCTTAATCGTTGATCAACCATCTGATCGGATCATGAACTCTAATGTGTGTGACCTCATAGGTCCGAACCTAAATCGGTAGCATAGGAACAAATTCTTATACCAATCGAAGTAACCATCTAGCAATGGTACCCGACGATCGGATAGGTCGAATGTGTAGAACAACATCCTTAGAACCCATGCGGATATAGTTTTCATATAATTCATCCCCTTGACCAAAATGATCATAGGATACCCCAGAGTTTAACTGTCAACTCTGATCAGGTTGTCCACATTGTATTTCAAAATATCAAATCCATCTGATGGATTACCCTGGCCAAGGTTTTGCTAAATTGAAATACAGCGACTCATTCTTCTCCAACTCTTGGAGTGGTCAATCCCATCTCGATCACACTCTGACTTCGCAAGTACTTGACTGTGCCCAGAAGCCTTCCGTCCCTGAATTAGAAATTCAGTTAGTCCAGTACCAAAGCACAGTGAGTTGCTTGCAAGTCACTGAGGCGATCTCAAGTCTAAGGGACACTTATACCTATATCCCATCAGAGATATTCTCGACAGTAGAATACTCTGGAGTTGGTCACGTTCAATGATGATGTACCCTTACATCTCACCTGTATGCCATACCAGTGTCTCCACACTCCTTGGTTAAGAGGACAACCAACCCATATGGCCTACAGCGACCTATGCTCGATAGAATCTGTCGTCCTTATTAACAGCCTATCATTTGGTCGTGAACAGTTTTAAGGACTAATCGATAAATCCTCTCTTTATCGAACCTAAATAGTCCTAAGGACTTCATCATAACAACGGAGTTCATTAGAAGATGAAAGCTTATGATGAAGATGCCAAATATATTTTATTTATTAACAAATCAATTACAATACTTGGTTGCTCAACCGTCAACAGCTTGACGATTGGCTTTTTGGGACACATTTCCCAACATGAAAGACATGGAAGTCCCATTGCGGCAGGAGCTATTGATAGAGCAGTCTCTCTATGATGCTGAACTTAGTTCAGTGTTTGCCGTAGGTATAATATAGTTGATTCTTCATTTTCATCTTCAAATTTTTATTTTTATTTTTGAACTCTGTAGCTAAACTTTTTTGTTTTTCGATTGTAGTTATGCATCCGACAGCATGAATTTCAGCTATCGACGTTCACCAACATGCTGCTAAGAAGAGAGCAGCGATCAATGTCAGACCATCTCAAATGACAAAAAAGAGTCGGGTTGGTCCAGAGTTGGTATTGGCAAGGGAGACCGATATTCCGTCGATAGTGGCTCCCGACACCAAGCTGGTCAATGGATTGTCGGCTCTGACAGTGTTTCCTCCTGTCGATGTGCCACTGATTGGAGAAGAACCAGTAAGAGATGGTGATGTCGCGGTCATTATGCCAGCAGCAGTTGAGACGACGTCGATCTTAGTTCCATCAGCGGGGGGTCAGCCCGAATCTGCAGTCATGACCGAACCAGAACCATCTGCTGCCATTTCGACTATTCCTTCGATGCCTTCAATCAAGCAGATGTGGTCTCAAGTGCCATCGAGTTCTAACTTTATGGCGGCTTCGAGCGAACGATCACTAACCGAAGAGCGGGGAAAGGCACTGCTCGTCTCTACCAGTGATGGATCATCAACAGGTGTCCCCACTCTCCTTGACATCCGAATTTCTGTCGGTGAGTCAAACTTGGCCAATCTGAGATTGGCTAAGTGGCTCATCAAGATTGTTCTTCTCCCGACTGATAGGGAGACTAGAAAAAATTAGACTGTATTTGAGATGTTCTTCTCCTTTTATCCGACGATACTCGACGTAAGTTGATGATACTTGTCTCTCTCTTTCTTTTTTTTTTACTTGATCTGATTTATTTTCTTCTTTCTTTTTAGTTGGCACACGATATGCATGTACTGGAGAGCGGATATCAAAAAATTATCGAGCTCCATCGAGCATGGATGGATAAGACTGCAATCGCAAATGCCAAGAAAGTTGCCACCATTGAACGACTCCAGGCGGCAACCAAATGGGAGAGGGCGGCAGTCGAGTGAGAGAAGGAGCTTCAAGAGGAGGTATTCCATGTAAAAGCCAACTGGAGTCGACTAGAGCCAAATTGGAGTTGGCTTAACAAAACATCAAGACCCTAGAATCCCGATTTAAGAGCAAGAAGCACACAATTAGTTGGCTTCAAAGGGAAAGGGATGGGTGTATTGAAGAATTGGAGAATGAGCATGGGTGATTAAGGAGAAGTTGGCATTGGCTAATGCATAGTCGGCTTCTGCAAAAAAGGAAGCTTGATCGGCAAAAGATACTTTGAGTCGGGCCACTGAGGACTTCAGAGAATCAGAAGACTACAAAAACAAAGTCCTTAAGGGCAGATACATCTCTTACTACGTCGGATATGAAGATGGCAGGGATGCTATCAAAGACTGTATCCAAACTTGGACTTGACCAACATTGTTGCTCCTGGTTCGAGAGAAGAGACTGTCGAAAAAATTACGTCGAATGAGGGAGCTGCATCAACTGTACTAGAGGTACTAGAGTCAACTGTACTGGAGTCAGCTATTGTTGAGGGACACAGAACCAAAGCTACGGCGGCTATCGACATAGTTGAAGAAGAAGCTAACTAGTTATCAGTGTAATATCTCTTCTTCTTTTTTTTGTAATTGGACAATAGTCCAATTTTTGTAATCGGACCTTGGGTCCCATTTTGTAATCTTTTTTTTTATGAATGAAAAGAAATTCTAAGTAGAAAATTTCTTCTCAATCTCATTGTGTTGTCGATATCGGGATATTAGTTGGATCGATTATTAGTTGGTGTCTTGAATATCGATCAATAGTTGAAGTAAAATTTGCTTGCCAGTCGGGTGTCAACCGATAATTTTTTTTTAGATATTTGATAGATGATGGTAAGTCGAATATCCTTCAACTGATCGAAGCCAAGTCGATATACTTCCTACTCAATTGGAGTTGAGTCGGCATAATGTTTCGCTTAGCTAAAGCCAAGTTGGCATAAGTAGTCATTAGACCTGAGTTGGTTTTCATAGTAAAAAAATCGAGATGTGGTTGGTACAAGCTGATCGATTATTTATTGGTCTGATGCCATTTTTATAGATAACTCATAGATAATTGAACATTTCAAGTAGATCCAAAATCTTGATATTTTATTCCAAATGTGTCATACATGTGAATGACTTTATTGATAGTAAATCTTCAAATTATCGATATTCTAAGTTCGAAAAATAGTTACTCCATCGAGAGTTTCTAGTCGATATGGATCCGAACAAAGTATTTTTATCATCTTGTAAGGTCCTTCCCAGTTTGGAGATAATTATTTCTGATCTAGAGATTTTGAAACTTCTGTCTTTCTTAAGATCAGATCTCCTGAACAGAAAACCTTCGGCTTGACCTTTGCATTGTAATACCGGGCTACTCTCCATTGATACACTACCATCTGAATTTGAACTTGTTGTTGAACTTCTGAGAGTAAGTCTAGATCGGCTCTTCGACATTCAGAATTATTTAGTTCATTATATTGTTCGACTCTTACTGATGGTAATCCGATCCTGAATGAAATTACTGCTTCTATTTTATAGGCCAAGTTGAATGATGATTCTCCTGTTGGTATGTAAGGAGTTATCCTATATGCCCATAAAATTGGATATAATTCTTTCACCTAGAGACCTTTAGCTTCATTCAAGCTGACCTTGAGATCATGTAGAATTGTTTGATTTGTCACTTTTACTTCATCGTTAATTGTAGATGGCCGACTGAGGTAATTTTATGCATAATATAAAATTTTGGATAAAATCTTTTAAAATTTTTATTGTGAAATTGTCGACTGTTGTCGATGATAATAGTGTGTGATAAATCGAATCTATATATAATTGATTTCTGAATAAAATCTTCTATTTTACTTTCAGTGATTTGTGCTAAGGATTCAGCTTCTACCAATTTAGTAAAGTAATCAATGGCAACCACTATAAACTTTCTCTGACCAGATGCTGGAGGAAAGGGATCGAGTATGTCGATTCTCCATTACACAAAGGGCCATGGTGCAAGAATTGATGTTAGCTGGTTGGCCGGTCGATGTTGTATGTTGGCATACTTCTAACATGGTTCACATTTTCGGACAAGTTCAGCTGTATCTTTCTTCATGGTGGGCCAATAATATTCTTATCGTAAGACTTTATAAGCCAATAATTTATCCTCCAAGTGATTTCTATAAATCTCTTTATGAACCTCTCGAAGTGTATAGTCGGCATCCTAGGTCCCAGACACTTCAGTAAGGAAAGAGAGAATGAATGTATTATAGAGTTGTCCATTCATCAAAATATATTGTGAGGCCATCCACTTTAGTCGTTTGGCCTTTGAAGGATTTACAGGTAGAGTTTCATCAGTCAAATATTGGATGATCGGATCTAACTTGGTTCATCATTGATTTATGACACTTCTTCAACTTTGTTGATACTCAGTTGTTCAAAATATTCAATGAACATTTTGAATGTTGGACCGAGCAAACTGAATGAAGTAGTTGCGAGTCAAGAAAGTACATTAACTCAAGCATTCTCTACTCTTGGGATGCGAGAGATCTTAAAATATTTTAGGATTGATGTAAGATCTTTTACTTTCTGAAGATACTTCATCATAATAGAGTCTCAAGCTTCAAACTCATCCTTGATCTATCTGATGATCAGTTGTGAGTCAGTGAAGATCTTCAAATTTTTTATGTCAGATTCTTTGACAATTTTCAAATCAGCTAAAAGGGCTTCATATTCGGCTTGATTATTTGAGGCTTTAAAATTGAATCGAATGATATATTTAGTCACGATCCCTTCAAAATTGATGAGAATGAGACTAGCTCCATTATCTTGTGCGTTGGATGCTTCATCAATATGCAACACCCACACTGATGCTAAGTCAGCTCAGAAGTTTCAATTTGCTCTGATTTGCCATCGAGTTCATCTTCAGGATTATCATTGGATATGGTGCACTCAGCAACAAAATCGATCAAAATTTATGCCTTCATTGACAGTCGTGGGTGATATTAAATATCAAATTTACTAAGGTTTATTATCCACTTCACCATTCGATCAGAAATATCAAGTTGGTATAATATTATTTTCAACGGCTGATCTGTTAAGACAACTATCAGATGTACCTAGAAGTATGGTCGAAGTCATTGTGACGATATGATCAAAGCATAGATTGTCTTTTTCGATTTTGAGTATCGTACTTTGGTATTATGGAGTATTTTGCTAGTGTAATAAATCAGCCATTGAATTCAATTTTCATCCTTCTGAACAAGTACTGAACTAACCATCTCTGTTGAAGTCGTCAAATATAGATACAATATTTCTCTCACTTTCAATTTTATGAGTAATGATAGAGATGTCAAATATTTTTTTAAATCTTTTAAGAATTGCTGGCACTCATTTGATCACAAAAAATCTTTTGTTTATCGCAAGGTCTTGAAGAAAGATAGACATCTTTCTGTCGATTTTGAAATGAATCGACTGAGTATGATGATCCTTCCATTGAATTGTTATATTTCTTTCTTAAAGCTCAGATGCTTTATATTAATAATAATCTTTATTTTCTCAAAATTAGCTTCCATTTTTTGTTGCGATACAAGAAATCCAAAAATTTTTTTGGTAGTTACTCCGAATGCATACTTAGTCAGATTTAATTTTATTTGGTGTCATCAAAGTGTGTTGAAGGCTTCTTCTAAGTTTAGAACATGATTGAAAGTTTCAAAATTTTTCACCAGTATATGATCAATATAGACTTCCATGTTGGTCCAATTTATCTTGAACAGTTTGTTGACTAGCCATTGTAAGTAGCTCTGACATTTTTTAAACTGAATAGTATCACTTTGTAGTAGTAGATGCCTTTGTCAGTTATGAAGACAGTATGCTCCTCATCTTCAGATGCCATCCGAATTCGGTTGTAGCCTGTGAAGGTGTCCATAAAACTCAAAAGTCAATGTCTCGAAATTGCATCAACTAGTTGGTCGATCTTTGATAAAAAAATACTATCTTTAAACAAGCTTCATTTAAATTGTTATAGTCGATGCAGATTTTTTATTTTTTATTAACTTTTTTTATCATCATTATATTAGCGAGCCAATCTAGATAATTAGCTTTTTTTAATGAAACCAGCCGCGAGGAGCTTGTCAACTTCTTCATCGATGACCTTCTACCTTTCAAGAGCAAAAGACCTTTTCTTCTGTCTCACCGGTCTAACCTTGGGATCAATGTTCAACTGGTGGGTTATTACTTTTGAAGGCATCCCTGACATATCGATTGCTGACCAAACAAAAATATTGATATTTGCTCTTAGCAAGTTCACCAGTTGTCATCGTTCTGGATCAGATAATTGCGATCCAATTTGGACCATCTTTTTAGGATCATCTTCTTTTAATGGGATAGAAATCAATTATTCGGATGGTTCACTCCTTTCTTCATTTTCTCTTTTGTTCAATTTTTATCAACCGACAAAGAGTCTTCAGATTAACTATTCTTCGCATAGACCATAAAGCAACGTCTGGTAAGTTGTTGATCTCCATGTATTTCTTCAACTTCATTTCTTATTGAAAATCGGATCAATAAATAACATGTTGAAACTACTACCCTCAAGGCATTGAGTCCTGATCATTCAAGTATGACATTGTAAGTCAAAGAAACTCAGACAATCGTGAATATTAAGAGAATGATACTTTATTATAGATCTAGTCCTGTAGTTAGTGGGAGAGTAACTTCTCCTTCTACAGTAACTGCATCTCTAGTAAAACCGACTAATGGTGTCGAGATTTTTCTGAGTCGGTCAGTCGATTAAAAAAAAATATCAGTAGAACTTCTATTATCAACTAAAATTTTTTTTACATCATAATTTACTATCATTGCTAAGACGACGACAACATCATCATGGAGAGTCTGTATTCTCCGAACATCATCTTTTGAGAAAGAGATTACATCATCGAGTCGTTGCTTCTTTACTGACTCTTTTTCAAAAGTTACCCCTCAATCCTTTAGTCACCTAGAGATCATATTGATAACTCCCATTGTTGGTTGATTGTTAATCGTCTCCTCAAGTTATGATCGAGGTTGTCAGTCGGTGAGAGATTGAGTCGAATGATCTCATCAGAATTTCTCGAGATAGCCACATCGAATCAGAATCTCTATCTCGTCCCTGAACTGAATATATTATTCAGTATCATGATCGTTGTCATGATGAAACTGACAATACTTCTTCTTGTCATGACTTCTCAATGGTACTTTCATCGATGGAGGATGTCGAAGATACTCCTTTCCTTCGATCTCCATCAGGATTTACGCACAGAGAGTAGAAAGAAGAGTATAGGAGTCATACCTACTACCATAATTGTTCAATTTTGGACTCTATCAGTGGGGTGAAGCTCCTTTATTAGTTGTCAACTGACTTGGTTCGATCGAAACTCCACCTTTTTTTTTATTTCTTTTTTTGATATTTTTTTTCTGTCTGACACCGATCAGAAGCACCTTCATCCACATGAATATACTTGTATGTGCACTCCAGAAGTTCAGTATAGGTTCAAGAAAAAATTTTATCTAGAGAATAAGTAAATTTGGATCCCCTCAGATCTCTTTTTATGGCTGAGATGGCCATATCTTCATTAAGGTCTCTGACCTCAAGTGTGGTCATATTAAAACAAGCTATGAAGTCTCTCAATGTCTCTATCTTCCCTTGCTTGATAGAGAAGAGACTATCTGATATCTGTGATATCTTTCGGCTCGTGGTAAAATGGGCCATGAACAAATGTTCTAGCTACTCGAAAGAATTTATGCTCTCCGGTTGGAGTTCAGAATATCAGGCTCGAGCAGTCTTCTAAATAATTATCGGGAAGCCAATACACAAGAGGGCATCAGTTACTTTCAGATCATCATGAGAGCTTTGTAACTCTCTAAATGATCAATTGGATCAATGAAGCCATCATATAGCTCCATCTGTGGTATCTTGAATCGAGATGAAATCAGCTCATCCAAGATTCACTGAGAGAGAGGTTGAGCACTGTAGAAGCTGAGGTCATTAGAGGACTTTCGATCTTCCACTTGAAGTCGGATAAGTTGGCAGTCAATCTCTTTGAATTTACACTCATTATTATCGAGCCGTCATTGCTAAAAAAATCCAAGGATAGAATCTCCTGAAGAACTTGAGAATGGAGAAGTAGAAGATGTATGCGACCTCTTCTCCTTTTTGATACTATGTACATGGGAAAGAGGGAGAGATCACCGTGAATGGTGGCCAGCATGATGAGAATGCCAAGAGAGTAGTGGCTCGATATGATAAGAATATCGAGACAATCATCATTCTGGGGATGGAGAGAGAGATCGTCGTGAAGGATGGCAACTGTGCCTGTATGGCACTGAATGTGCCACCAGCTCCTCTACTAGCGGCTGCTGCTGCTGCTGTATTTGTTGCTGTTGGAGACTATGTACTATCTCCATCAATACCTTCAATTACTATATTAAAGCGGTAATTTGCACATCCGCAGTGACTACAGGACGTGAAGAGGTGGGCTCTGCCATTGAAAGTGGAGGTGGAAGATCTTTCCGACTGAAAGATTGTCTTGCAGATCCTGTAAAATTATTTTGAGCTTGGATTTTTATCATGATTTTTTATTATTTTTTCTTTCCTGATACACCAATTTGTTGCAGCTAATTTTTTATTGTACTCGTTATCGGAGAAGAATATCTACAAAAGAAGTCCGCACTGATCGAAATTATGTCCAGTGGAGATCCTACAATGCCTAAGTTAGTAGAGAGTGGTGAACAGTAGATTAAATTTTCAGAGAGATAGAGTATCAGTCTAGAAATATCTTACCAAATGCTGTTCATTTACCTCTTTTTATAAATGATTTATTGGTAACCATTTGTAATGATTAGATACGTAAATCTCGCTTATTTCGATACTACGTGATTGTGGGATGGGCAATTATACCTACCATTGATCATGTTGTGGCTATTATGCACTTTTTATGCTAACAATTTTTGGTATAGCGACTTTATGTCAGTAGTTCGAATGTGTTGACTGTATGTCGGTAATTATGAAAGTTCAAATGATCATCAATCGATAACTTTGGTATGCTGATGGTCATTAGTTTGAAGTCGGTTAAGTCATCATAGTTAAAATATTTGCTAGAGAGGTTGAGAATAACCGACTGTTGATCAGCTTACCGATTGATAGTTGGTGATCTGTGCCTATCTGACTGATTAAAAGTTGGGTGATGTCCTAATTGAGGTGAAACTTATACTGTGATGTAGTTTTGATAGTTCATCGTCTATAATCAATAGATATCTGATCGGCTGATTGTGAATCAGGGGAGTCAATTGAATTACCCCAAAAGTACCTTAGAAAAAACATCTATTCTAGTTGCCAAAAGGAGGATTGGGCAAAATGATATTAGATATGAGTGTCATTCAGCATAGAAAATAGCATTGATTCGATTAGTGTAGCCTGACCCATCATATAAATAGTCTTCAATTTCCAACCTTCAAGTCTCCTTACATTATTTTTCAATTTTGAGCAACCAGCTTTGTTAGGAATTGTGTTCCAAAGTCAATCATCAGTTTATTGATGGTTGTGCTTATCATTATAATTATATAAAAATTATTAAATTAATAAATATTATTTGGTTTTCTCATCACTATGTATATCTTATTTTGAACTCCTATTATATGATGAAGTCTTTAGGACTATTTGATTCAATATAGGAAGATATATCATTTAGTTCCTAAATCTTAAGTTCACAATCAAATGATATACTATTATAAGGATGATAGCTATATCAAGTATAGATCATCGTGTGCTATGTACGTTGGTTGTCCTCTTAATCAAAGAGTGTGAAGACACTGACATGGCATGCAAATGAGATGTAGGAGTATATCTCACTAAATGTGATCAATTTCTGAGCACTTTGCCATCAAGAGTAGCTCGTGAAGGATATGGATATAAGTGTCCCTCCTATCTGAGATCATCACAATGACTTATAAGCAACTCACTATGCTTTAGTGTCGGACTATCTGAATTTTTAATTCAGTGATAAAAGATTTTTGGATATAGTCAAGTACTTATAAAGTCAGTGTATAAGTCAAGATGTAATTGGTCCTTTCGAATAAGTAGGAGTTAATGTATCAATGTGTTTTAATTCAGTAAAACCTTGATCGGGATAATCCATGTGATGGATTTTGAAAATTAAAATACAATATAGATGATCATATCAGGTTTGACCATTAAATCCTAGGTCATCTTGAGCATTTGGATCAAAAAAATAAATTATACGGTAACCATATGCCAATAGGTTCTTGAATGATGCTTTACAATCTTTCAACCTATCCGGATGTCGGGTATCATTGCTAGATGATCACTTTGATTAGTACAGAAAGATTATTTCTATACTACTCGCTTAGATTTGATCCTATGGAGTCATACTGAAAAGAAGTTTCTGATTGATCATATGGATGATCAATGATTAAAAATCATTCTAAGGTAAAATAGTCAATTCGATTGATGATTAACCCTATGCAAAAATTATAATAAATAAATTTGTTAATTTTTGATAAATTATGAAAGAATTGATTAATAAATAGATTTTTAATTAATTTAATTTGATTGAGTATTAAGATTTGGATCAAATCTAATTAAATTGGATTCAATTTGGTTTGACCCGATTAGGTTATGAGATGACCTAATCGCTAAGAGTGTTCGATTCCTGATATGATCAAGACTTGAGCTCGATTAATTTATAATTTGATTAAGATTTAATTGAAGCTATTTACTATCTAATTAAATTAAATTTAATTATCTAATTGAATCTAATCTAATTTGGTTAGGTTAAGAATTTAATTAGATGGGAAAATGATTCGAATTCGAATCCCTTGTGCCATCTTTCTCTGCGCCCTCTTATTCTTTACATGAAAAATATTTTTATATGATTTATTATATCTAGAAGCCTTTTTCACATCCTCATCTAATTCTTTTTAAATTAAAAATTGATTGATTTAAATTTGAGTTCAAATGGGTTTGAATTCAAATGAAAATCTAGAGTCTAAATTGAGCTGGACTCTTCTCTTCATACCACCACCTTTCTCCATACATAAAGTATTTTTGTATGAGATTTTTTATGCTATTCTTATGTTGGTCAACTAATTTTTAAGTTCTTAAGATAAAAATAAAGTTTGGTTCAAAATTTAATTCAAATTTAATTTGAATTGATGATAAGGATCAATCAACGTTTGAATTTGAACCGAAACTACCTCTTCCTTATCTTTATCTTCTATGGGATGCCACCCTTAAGAAGGGATCAGTTTTGTATGATATTAGAAGTATTTTTTGGCATAAGAAACTTAAGAGTTGGGGTGTGAAAAGTTGAGAGTGGGTTGGGCTTCCGTGCATGAGAAACAGAGGAAGTGTTCTTCCTCTGGAGCGTGAGCTGTGGGTTCTAAGGTTTCATCTCTAGATTTTGTGAGAAAAAAAATACAAGAGTGAATCTTGTCCAATCATTCACACCACCATCTCCTCGTAAAGCTTCATCTTCTCATCTAAAAAAATTCGAGAGATCCAAAGAAAAGAGCTTGGATCAACCATCCAGAGCCTTCGATGCGAGCTAGGACTCTCGCAAAGGAAGATCCAATCAAGGTTTCGAGTAGATGATCTGTAGAGGTCGAACGATCTGTGCGACTGCTTGACACCAGTGAGAGTTTCATATCATACCTATCAGTAGTGAAGATCATCGATCTATGAAAAGATGATAAGTTCTGAACTCAACCGATGTAATCTAAAAGTTAGATCAGATTCAGAGCATCGATGTGATCGATGCAGTTTTCTTTTTTATATCAAATTTTGTATGTAAATTTTTATGTCATAGATCCTTAATAGTAGTTTAGATCTAATCTAAGACATATTTAGAAGATTAAAATATTTAATATTTTATTATTTTATTATAAAATTTTTAAAATATATGCTTGGATCTCCCTTTAGATGGTATCAAAGTGAGATTTCTTATGACATAAATTTTTTGCATATAATCTGATATTAATTATTCAGATTAGATCTAAATAATTAATTTTGAATCTAAGTATTATGGTAATCTAATTGGATAGATTCTTATAGCCATCCAGTAATAGGAGAATTCAGAATTTCACTGTCTTATTTATCCATTTGATGAGATCTCCTATGATGTGTAGAGGTACTGCGCGATCTTTTCCATGATGATGAATAATAAAAAAAAATTTAAAATTTTATTTTAAATCTGAAATAATATATATTAGATCTGAAATTAGATTCTTGATCATTAGATGATTGATTATATAAATATTTTATAAAATTAAAAACTATTTTTAAACATCAAACTCGAACCCATATCAGTCCAAAATTTAATTGAGAATTAAGCATTCTAGATTTGAAAATTAAAGATCTAAGGTATGAATTTCATAATTCATGGGTTAATGGGTTAGCTCGAGTCAAGTCCATTTAACTGGATTAGATCTAGGGTTAGAAATCATTGATAATAGATCATGTTAGTAATTGATCAAATCTAATTAAAAATTAATTATGATTGGATCAATTTTTTTTTTTATCAATTTCAATAGTTGTAGTTAGTCAAGTTCATATCTTTGATTAGATCAATATAAACTTTGATCGTAGCTCCATGGTCGAATCCAAGTCTATAAGTTGATCAAATTGAAAATGACTAATTAGTTGGTGTCTAAAGTAAGCATGGTAACTTTGATCAATGATCATTAATTAAGAGCTACTCGTATAGATTAAGTTTATGTCGAGTTAATGGCATATCCCTTCCACTGATCTCACTTATTTGACGAACATAGTGAATCATGTTTTGATTAGATCACTTAATAATTGAAGTTGACTCATGCTAACTAAAAAATTAGTATGACTAATTTAGATGCCCCTAGTTCAACTTGTCTTGAGTCCTCTTTATAATTTGGTGAAGTCAATGAAAGGATTTATGACCAGTTGGCTAGACCAGCTTTTGTTTAATCTTCTTTAATCTAACTTGGTGAAGTCAGTGGGAGGATTAAGATTAACTAGTCAAGTCTTTTCTCATCTCTTAATTCAACTAATTAAATTCTTTAAAATTATTAGGTCTCTAAAATAAAATAGTTATGATATTAACTAGATCATAGCCTCCTATTAAGTTAGGTGATAATAAGTCCAATAGTTTTGATGATCATTGAAGATGCCACCATCTGGTGCTCATCTGACTGTCGGAATTATCATTCATAATATGTTGATTTAGTTGTATCTTTCTAATGATGGTCAGGTTGGTCGAGCCACACTCAAGCCTGATCACTCATTTGTTAGATGTACTAAATTTTGGTATATTAATGGTTAGACCTAACCAAAACTTTCAATGGAGGCACCACATGCCTGCTGAAGAGGTGTCTGGGGAAAAATTAAATATTACAAATTATTTAGTGAAGTAATTAGTTAAGAACCTATCCATGGGTGCACAAGGGTTGACCGAGCCACACTCGGGCCCATGTGCAGTCCATGTGGATTCTAGTACCCACTAAGAAATTAGTGTAATTTTTCGAATTGAAGGTAGAGGCTATCAATTCAAATAAAATAGTAAAAAAATTTTTAGACTAAAATCCATGTCTTTAGGCTTAATCAATTCATGTACTAATTAGGTTTTAATTTTTCTTTTGCAGTTATGGCCACCACCTTGTCGCTCTGATCACTATTAGATAATGATAAATTGATGGGACCAAATTTCAATAGCTAGTATTAAAAGCTCAAAATAGTCTTAGAGCATGAATAGATCTTGTATGTATTGACTAATCCGATACTCGAGAAGCCAGCTCTGAACGCGTATAGCTCGATCAAAGACACTTATCAAAAGTGGCTCAATGATCAGACTACGGTTCGTTGTATTATGCTGGTGATGATGAATGATAAGTTTAGCCATCATTTTGGGAATGCTCAGTCATATGATATGTTGCAAACATTGAACAAATTTTTTGGCACACCCGACGATGTTGAGAGGCACAAGACTAGTTGTGCCATCTTCAACACTCGAATGAGGGAAGGAGCATTGGTCACTGATCATGTATTGTATATGATCGAGATGATTGAGCACCTAAGTAAGCTAAGCTTTGTCCTACATGAGTGGTTGGAGAAAGATGCAATTCTGAACTCTCTACCCAAGTCCTACCTCCCTTTTCTTACTCATTTTCAAATGACAAAGCCTATAGTTAACTACCATGGTTTGCTGGAGTTGCTGCAAAACTTTGAGAAGGATTACCAACTCCAAAAAAAGTCAGTAAATGTTGTGGAAGGGTCTTCTTCTGGACGTCGACTCTTTAAAAAAAGAAAGAAAAACAAGAAGAATAAGAAAAATGTGCAGAGTGTTGGGGCACCCAAGTCCTATCAGATCAAGAAACTCAAGTCCAATCAAAGTCAGGCAGAATGCCTCTATTATAAGAAGCAGTGGTACTGGAAAAGAAATTATCCTCAATACATTGCCTCCTTGAATTTGAACAGGTCGAGAAAGAAGCAAGTTGTTGCTGAACAAGATAATTATATGATAATACCTTGTAATTTCTTAATTTATGATTCTACTACCTAAATATTAGATACCAGAAGTCTTTTTAATATTTGTAATTTATTGTAGGATCTACAGGTCAGTAGGAGATTTGAAGAAAGCGAAAGATTCCTTAATGTTGGAGATGGAAGACTAGTTTCAGTTCTAACGTTAGAAACTATTAAGCTTGTATTCAAGTCTAATATAATTATTCTTAGTGAATATCATTTTTATATTTTTTTTATTGAATATTATTTCTGTAGGCCTTTTGGCCATGTATGATTATGAAATTTCAATAAAGAGAAATAATTTTAATATCATTATGAATGGTGTTAATGTGGTGAATGGACAGCTGAATAATGGAATTTACATATTGTCACAATCTGTTAGTATAATGTACACATCCAACAAACATCCTAGAATTAGTGATGTCTCCGATATCTACCTTTGGCATTGTAGGTTAGGTCATATTAACAAAAATAAAATAAACAAGTTGACATAAGAAAAAATTTTCGAAATCAATAATTGTGAATCACTCTCAATCTATGAGTCCTATCTTTTTGGAAAAATAACTAAGTCATTTTTTACTAGAAAAAATGAGTAAGCCAGTGAAGTTCTAAGTCTGATACATAATGATGTATGTGGACCGATGAATACTCATGTCAGAGGTGGATATTATTATTTTATTATATTTACAGATGATCTATCGAGGTATGGGCATATCTACTTAATGACACATAAGTTAGAATCATTTGAAATATTTAAATGATTTCATAATAAAGTAGAGAAATAAATTAAAAAAATATTAAAACTCTTCAGTCTGATCGAGGAAGAGAATACCTCTCCAGTGAGTTTCTGATATACTTAAAAGCGAATGAGATTCTCTCATAATGGATCCCTCCTGGAATACCACAGCATAATAGTGTATCGAAAAGAAAAAATCGAATCCTGTTAGACATGATTCGGTCTATGATGGGCTTTGCAAGTCCGTCGATCTCTTTTTGAGAATATACACTTGAGTCGGCTTGTTAAATTTTAAATAAAGTTTCGAGTAAGTCTGTGAGTAAAACACCACATGAGATGTGAACAGGATGTAAGCTAGCACTCTCTCACCTTAGGATTTGGAGATATCTAGCTTATACCAAATATTTAAAAACTGACAAACTTAGATCTAGGTCTAACAAATATCTATTTGTAGAGTATCCAAAAGAGATCAATAGATATTACTTCTACCTTGCTGACGAACAAAAGGTGTTCGTCAGCAATAGGGTAGTTTTTTTAGAAAAAAAATTCTTTGGTGAAGGAACTAATACCTCAAAGATTGAACTTGATGAAATTCGATTGATAGAAAAACTAACACAATCTAGTAAACCTATAGAGTCAGACTTGATTAGATCAAATCCAGAACCTATTGTAGAAATATCTTTAAGGAGATCTAATAAAATACCGCATCAACTGGATAGATACTATGATTTCTTAGTCCGAGATGGAGATCCAGTTAAACTCAATGAGAATAATGAGGATTTGATCACCTATATGGATGCGATGCAGAGATCTAATTCCGATAAGTGGCTGAAAGCCATGAAATTTGAAATGGAGTCCATAAAAGTCAATAATGTATGGATATTGGTTGACCCACATGAAGGGATAAAATTCATAGGGTGTAAGTGGATCTTCAAAGAGAAGAAGGGCATAGATGAGAAGGTAGAGACCTATAAAATCTGTCTGATTGCCAAAGATTATCGTCAGTATTATGGTATTGACTATGATGAGATATTTTTTCTTGTGACAATGCTTGAATCCATTGGGATCATACTTACGATAGCAGCACATCTGGACTATGAAATCTGGCAAATGGATGTGAAAATAGCCTTCCTAAATGGAGAGCTAGAAGAAGAGGTGTATATGATACAATCTGAAGATTTCATATCTATAGATGAGTCTAAGATGTGCAAGCTTCAGAGGTCCATCTATGGACTTAAGCAGGCATCTCAGAGTTGGAACATGTATTTTGATAAAGTGATCAGAACGTATGGCTTCACTAAAAAAGGAGAGGAACCCTGCATATACAAGTAGGTTAATAACTTTGTGATCATATTTCTTGTTTTGTATGTCGATGACATTCTTTTAATCAAGAATAACATTCTTATATTATAAAAAATAAAAATTTGATTGTCATCACAGTTCTCCATAAAAGACTTGAGAGAAGCATCCTTCATCCTTGAAATAAGAATTTATAGAGATAGATCTAAAAGATTACTTGAATTATCTCAGTTGATGTATATTGATACTATGCTAAAAAGATTCAGCATGAAGAATTTCAAGAAATGCTATCTTTCGATAGGCCAAAGAATTTCTCTCTCAAAGAGTGATTGTCTCGACAACTCCTCAAAAGAGAGAGCATATAAGTAAAATTTTATATGCTTCGATAATGAGATCTATTATGTATGCCATGATATGTACGCGATCGAACGTGGCATACTCACTAGGAGTAGTGAGTAGATACCAGTCTGATCCAGATGAGAATCACTGGAAGGTCATAAAGACCATCCTTAAGTATTTGAGAAATACTAAAAACCAGTGGCTTATCTATAGAGAATCTGACTTAAAACTTATGAGGCTTACAGACTTCAATTTTCAGTTGGATCATGATGACAGTAAGAGCATGTCGAGATATATTTATATCTTAAATAGTGGAGCAATCCACTGAAAAAATTTCAAACAGCACACTGTGGCCGACTCTACTTGCGAGGTAGAATATATCACCACATCTGATGCTGTGAAGAAATCTATGTAGTTATGAAAGTTCATCAACGAGCTCAAAGTAGCACCCTCTCTTGATGGCCCCATCTTATTATACTGCGACAGTATTGGTACCATTGCTCAAGTAAAGAAACTGAAGTCACATCAGTGGATCAAGCGCATTCTGCGCCGCTACCACCTAGTCTGGGTTATCATAGATCGGAGTGACGTCGAGCTTCAGAAGATTGATGGAAAAAAAAAATTAGCCAACCCATTTACTAAAGTCCTCGGTGTCAAGAAGTTCGAAGACTACAAATCAAAGATAGGTATACGATACTATACTGATTGACTTTAGTCTAAGTGAGAGTTGTTGAGAATTATGTCTCAAAACTAATCGTCAGTCTGTTGATGGTTGTACTTATCATTATAATTATATATGAATTATTAAATTAATAAATATTATTTAATTTTTTTATCACTATGTATATCTTATTTTGAACTCGTATTATGTGATGAAATTCTTAGGACTATTTGATTCGATATAGTAGGATATATTGTTTAGTCCTTAAACATTAAGTTCATGACTAAATGATATATTATTATTAAGACGATAACTATATCAAATATAGATCATTGTATGCCATGTACATTGGTTGTCCTCTTAACCAAGGAGTATGAAAATACTAGTATGGTATGCAAGTGAGACATAGGAGTACATCTCACTGAACGTGATCAATTGCTGAGCACTCAACTATCAAGAGTAGCTTGTAGAGGATATGGGTATAAGTGTCTCTCTGACCTGAGATCACCATAGTGACTTGTAAGTAACTCACTATACTTTGAAGCCAGACTATCTAAATTTTTAATTCAGTGATGAAAGATTTCTGAGCACAGTCAAGTACTTGCAAAGTCGGTGTGTGGGTCAAGATGAAATTGACCCCTCTGAATAAGTAGGAGTTAATGTATCAATGTATTTCAATTTAGTAAAACTTTGACCGAGATAATCCATGTGATGGATTTTGAAAATTGAAATACAATGTGGATGACCATATCAAAATTGACAGTTAAATTTTAGGTCAGCTTGAGTATTTGGATCACAAGGATGAATTATACAGTAACCATATGCTAATAGGTTCTTGAATAATGCTTTGCAATCTTTCGATCTATCCGAACGTTAAGTATCATTACTAGTTGGTCACTTTGATTGGTATAGGAAGATTATTCCTATACTATCGATTGAGGTTCGAACCTATGGGGTCACACTCAAAAGAAGTTTTTGACTGATCATATGGCTGATCAACGATTAAAAATTATTTTAAGATAAAACAGTCAATTCGATTGATGATTAACCCTATACAAAAGTTGTAATAAATCAGTTTGCTAATTATTGATGAATTATGAAAGGATTGATTAGTAATTAGATTGCTAATTAACTCAATTTAATTGAGCATTGAGATTTAGATCAAATCTAATTGAATTAGATTTAATTTGATTTGACCTGATTAGGTTATGAGATGACCTAATCACTAAGGATGTTCGATTTCTGATATGATCAGGATTTGAACTCAATTAATTTTTAATTTGATTAAAATTTAATTAAAAGTATTTGTTATCTAATTAGATTAGATTTAATGGTCTAATTGGATCTAACCTAATTCGGTTAGATTAAGAATTTAATTAGATAGAAAAATGATTCGAATTCGAATCCCTTGCACCACTTTTCTTTGCACCCTCTTATTCTTCATGTGAGAAATATTTTTATGTAATTTTTTTTATATCTAAAAATCTTTTTCATATCCTCATTTAAATTTTTTTGAATTAAAAATTAGTTGGTTTAAATTTGAGTTCAAATGGGTTTGAATTCGAATGAAAAACTAGAGTCCAAATTGAGCTGGACTCTTCTCTTCATGCCACCAACTTTCTCCATACATAAGTATTTTTGCATGAGATATTTTATGTCATTCTCATGTTGGCCAATCACTTTTCGAGTTTTCAAGATAAGAATAAAGTTTGATTCAAAATTTAATTCAAATTTGATTTGAATTGGTGATAAGAATCAACCAACATTTAAATTTGAACCGAAACTACCTCTTCCTTATCTTTATCTTCTATGGGACACCACCCTTAAAAAGGGATCAATTTTGTGTGAGATTAGAAGTAATTTTTAGCATGAAAAATTAGAGAGTTGGGGTGTGAAAAGTTGAGAGTGGGTTGGGCTTCCGTGTGTGAGAAACAGAGGAAGTGTTCTTCCTCTCGAGCGTGAGCTGTGGGTTTTAGAGTTTCATCTCTAGATTTTATAAGAAGAAAAATACAAGAGTGAGCCTTGTCCAATCTTCCACTCCACTACTTTCTTGTAAAGCTTCATCTTTTAATCTGGAAGAGTCTAAGAGATCCAAAGAAATGAGCTTGGATCAGCTATCCAGAGCCTTCGATGCGAGCTAGCACTCTCGTGAAGGAAGATTCGATCAGAGCTTCGAGTGGATGATCTGTAGAGACCAGATGATTTGTGTGGCTACTCGATATCGATGAAAGCCTCATACCATACCTACTAACTATAGAGATCATCGATCCATGAAAAGATGATGAGTTTTGAACTCAACTGACGTGATCTAAAAGTTAGATTAGATTGAGGGCATCGATGTGATCGATGCAGTTTTTTATTTTATATCAAATTTTATATATAAATTTTTTATATCATAGATTCTTAATAGTAGTTTAGATCTGATCTAAGATATATTTAGAAGATTAAAATATTTAATTTTTTATTATTTTACTGTAAAATTTTTAAAATAAACACTTTGAACTATCCATTTTTCCTTCAAATTCTTCTTAACTTTCTACTAGTGATGGGCACATTGAGATACTTCCATACTCCATCCTATTCTGAAACATCCAAGATCTCTTTTATTATATATTTTTTTATTGGGGCTAAATTTTTTAGCTAAATCAGACATTGGATTTAAGCAAATTCACCCTCTAACCTAACACTACATAGTAACTTTCCATAATCCTCTCAAGAGCCAAAGCATTTGATTTAGATGCTTGAGCCAAGTAAAGGCAATTGTTAGCAAAGCATATGTTATTGCTGGAATCGATCGAGGTTAGACAGAGGGCAATTGAGCGTTGCGTAGAGATACTGGCACTGGAGTAACTTGCAAAATAAGTCAAACCAGAGGTTGTGGCTGCGATGAGAATCCTTCGATGTTCAAGTCAGACTCAGAGAACAATGAAGCAGCAATAAGCTCTCTAAGAGAGATTGTTTGGCTTATCTGATCCTCGAGCTCCAATGGTTTATATATAAGGTTGTCAAATAGCTGGTTGCACAGCTATAAGATCTTGTGATCTCGAGATTGCAGGACTGTTGGACATGCCATTATGGGTGAGATAATTCAACCTTCAATCACTCCCATGAGATTGGGAGAGTCAGTTATGCCTGAGTTGATCCACTCAAGATGGACAGCTCAGCTCTGTGTACTGATTGGTGTCTTGGCAATTTAAAGTAGCTTCGACACCATACCGATCCAAGCACTGATGACAACCATTGATTCGAGATTCTCATGGAAACCACCATAACACTATCCCCTGCTACTGAGTTTGAGGATCAGACGAAAGGAATATCCCAAAAGTACCTTAGATAAAGGGGCGTACGGGCCTTCGAATTGACACTTATCTGCAGCATTGAAAATGGATGACGTCATCTTAGTGCAATTGATGCAGATAGCTGTGAACAATGGGACCATTCAGGTGATAATCTTTTTTTTTTTTAATTTAATTATCTAGTGGCAGCTTTTCATTTCCTTCACCCTCTTTAAATTCATGCTTCAAGAGCGTCGAAAGGTGATAGCAATCTTTGCTTGTTTTGTTGGTCTATTATGATTCCTGGAGGCAAGATGGATCCTCAAGGTGTGAAGAAGCTTGAATTGATATCGACCCGCAGGAAGCAGGATAGAGTTCTGTGCATCGGCCCACCGGCTTTGATGAGGGGTGACACCCAGGTTTCAGTCGCCATATCAAAATTTGAGGTTGGAAGAGATGAGAATCCCACTTCGATCATTGAGCCTACAATTTCATTGTTGACGGTCGTGGTGGCCACACTCGAGGAGACCTTATTAGAGAAAACATTGGTGGAGCAAGCATGAGGAGAGGATGCAAGCAACCACCCATCAAGAGCTTTGATGGGGGAAAGATGAATGGAGGGCGCAACCGATCTTCTCAAAGGGATGTCAGAAGCAGGCATGGAGATCGATGAGTCCCGAGAGCCAATGTTGGGTGCCCAATGTATTCCTATAGCTATCCTCCATGAAGGTCCCTCGCAACCAGCATCTTCTGCTTCCTCAGTGATAAAGGATCTCCAAGTTATAGCAAAACTCCTGAGGGACTTTCTTCCTCCATTAGAAGGGTAGTCTTTAGATGGATGAGGAGTGTAATAACAAATGTTGAGCACCTTCAAATCTTTCATTCAGGTAAAAGGTCTCCAAATACTTATTTTTCAATCTTCTGCCACCTGCAATGTTTTTGACATTTATTCATAAAATTTTGCATAGGTGGGACATTACCTTGCTAATTTTGTTGGCTTCACCCCCGATGATCCATCCTTGGAACTTACAGTGGCGAGGGTGGAAGTTGATTTGTTGAAATATCAACTGGAGCAAATGGAGAATAAGAAGGACGAGCTAGTAAATGAGCTTGATTCTTCTGAAGAGGTCCTCCATGAAGCTCGAGAGATGATTGATCATCAAGATGAGAAATTGAGGTACGCTGAAAAGTGGATTGAAGCTCTCGAGCGGTATAGGTCTAGAGCAAAAAGGAGGTTCAAGGATCTCAAGAGATAGATTGAAAGTCTCGAGAGACAGAGATTAAAGGCTGAGGGAGACTGTCACCGAATTTGTAACGATTTGGAGTAGCTAAGGAGGTCACTCGGGAGAAGGAGAAGTCGAAATCTTTCCCTTTCTGAAATTCATTCTCGAAGGTGTCCGAGCAAGGGTCTGGCCAAGAGGGCCAGAACGTCAGAAGGGACAAGTCGCAGAGAAAGAATGCCTCAAGGAGATGGGTGCTCTGCTTCTAAAGGGGTCCAAGCATCTCCAAAACTATTTGTTGAAACTCGAGAGACCCTGTCAGAAGTGGAGAATTTTAAAAAGAAGTTGGAGGAGAGGAAGATAAATCACAAACTCCTTTGGGTCAATTTATAGAACAATACCTTTTACTGAAAAATGCTGAAAATAGAGAAAATCAGTTGGCTAAAAATAGAGCCAAAATTATCATTCAAGCTTACAAGGTGGCATTCTTCGTGGACTTCGAGAAGTGTAGAACCATCATCCAGGCACATTTCTCCTCAAATCCCGTGCCCTTACAGACCGACTGTCTGGATGAGAGCTTGTTGGCTGTGGCGGTAGATAGTGTGGAGAGATTTGTGAGGGTATCCCACTTTCCTATCGAGGTGAGTAACATCGACGTAGCCATTCAGATCGAGGGGGATGTCTATGTTGAGGAAGACTGCTTCATAGATAGCTGCCTTGGTGATGCTTCTAAGTAGTGATTTATATTTTTTTCTCCCTTTTTTTTATAATCTGGACCTTCTAGTCTTGTAATAGAATTTTCTTATAAGAATATATAAATGCATTTGATTTTGGTTCCATGTATGGATGGATACAAATCATGCTCTAAAGAATATTGATCGAGTGTCAATATATATTAGATACCTAGCTATAACTTGAAATCATCAAACTTAATTAGTGTTGTAATTTAACCGAGTGCATAATCCGAGCTGTTTGGAGCAAGGCATGGGCCGAGCCATAATCCGAGCTGAAATCTGAGCTAGATTAAATTTAGTTAGAATCATAAAATACAGTAAATTATAATTCGAATTCCAATCCAGGCTTGATATCTCATACCTATCGTACAGCTTTCAAGAAGATGGAAATTCGAATCATTTCCACATGGGGAGGTGTTGGCGCACATCTCTATGCATCCCTTCGAAAGTGGCGTAAAGCATGATTTATCTACCATTGACTTTAACTACCAAATTTTTGGTGGCAAAAAATATATCTGCCAGTGGTTGCCACGCATCATGCATGCTTTTACTTTTCACCGATTCACATCTCCTATAACTAATACACTAATGGGAGACAGTCCTTGGATGTTTCGCTAGTTCAAGAAATATTTAAAGCCCTAGACAAGACCATACATAGGCCTTATAAAGTTTCAGATTGTTCTTCTCCTCTTTTGGCGTAGGCACTTCTTTCTTCCACCATCCTCTATGCTTTGAGAGAATAGCCTCCAGAGAGTCTACCTTCGCACCATTAGGATTCCAATCCAAGCTATCTGAGAGGGACATAGTAGCGCTTCATGGACAGTACCAGATTCCTTTAGAGTTTTAGTTGGATGTTTTGGGTCCGTTCGATTGCCCGCAATAACTGAAGCAACAAGTGAGCGCAAAAGGCAGCATGTACCTATGGCATCTTGTGCCTACAGCATCTTATACCCTCCTTGATGGTATTCTGAGGGTCTGACTAGTTAGCCTTCACAAGAGGCAATGTGTGCATATAGCATCTTGTGCTCTTTCAATCTTTGCATGAGAGATAGCGTGTGCCTGCAGCATCTTGTGCCTCCTCGATGATGTTCTGAGGGTTTGGCTAGTTAGCCCTCATGAGAGGCAGCGTGTGCCTACAGTATCTTGTGCTCTTCTCATCTTCATATGAGAGACAGTGTGTGCCTGTAGCATCTTGTGCCTACAGCATCTTATGCCCTCCTCGGTGGTGTTCTGAGGGTCTGGCTAGTTAGCCCTTACGAGAAGCAGCATGTGCCTGCGGCATCTTGTACCTATGGCATTTTGTGCTCTTCTTGTCTTTGTGCAAGAGGCAGCATGTGCCTGTGGCGTCTTGTGCCCTTCTCGATGGTGTTTTGATGGTCTGACTACTCAGCCCTTACGAAAGGCAGTGTGTGACTATAGCATCTTATGCCTACGGTATCTTGTGCTCTTCTCATCTTTTCGTGAAAGGCAGTGTGTGCCTACGACATCTTGTGCCCTCCTCGATGGTGTTTTGAGGGTCTAGCTAGTTAATCCTCATAAGAGGCAGTGTGTGCCTGTGGCATCTTATGCCTACGACATCTTGTGCTCTTCTCATCTTCATATGAGAGGCAGCATGTGCCTGCAGCATCTTGTGCCTACGGCATCTTGTGCCCTCCTTGACAGTATTTTGAGGGTCTGGCTAGTTAGCCCTCATGAGAGGTAGTATCTGCTTGCAGCATCTTATGCCAACAACATCTTGTACTCTTCTCATCTTCGCATGAGAGACAGCATGTGCCTGTGGCATCTTATGCCTACGGCATCTTGTGCCCTCCTCGATGATGTTCTAAGTGTCAGGCTAGTTAGACCTTACAAGAGGTAGCATGTGCTTGCGGTATCTTGTGCTCTTCTCATCTTCATGTGAGAGGCAGCATATGCCTATAGCATCTTGTGTCTACGGCATCTTGTGCCCTCCTTGATGGTGTTCTGAGGGTCTAGCTAGTTAGCCCTCACGAGAGGCAGATGTACCTGCAGTATCTTGTGCCTATAGCATTTTATGCTCCTCTCATCTTCGCACGAGATGTAGTATGTGTCTATGGCATCTTTTGCCTATGGTATCTTGTTTCCTCCTTGACGGTGCTCTAAGGGTTTGGCTAGTTAGCTCTCACGAGAGGCAGCGTGTGCCTGTGGCTTCTTATGCCTACAGCATCTTGTGCTCTTCTCATCTTCATGCGAGAAGTCGCATGTGTCTATGGTATCTTGTGCCCACAACATCTTATGCCCTCCTCGGTGGTGTTCTGAGGGTTTGACTAGTTAGCCCTCACGAGAGGTAGCATGTACCTATGACATCTTGTGCCTATGATATTTTGTACTCTTCTCATCTTCGCACGAGAGGCAGCATGTGCCTGCAGCATCTTATGCCTATGACAACTTGTGCCCTCCTCGACGATCTTCTGAGGGTATGGTTAGTTAGCCCTCTGGAGGTCCTTTAGGGCCTCCCTCCACTTCTCATGTGACTTGCGCTTTGTAAGGGTTATGTAAGTTAGCCCCACCTCTGAGTTACGAAGATTTTCTAGATTGTCCTCCATGAATTAACCGTAGTCAAGGCTAAGGAATCCTACGAAGTTAACTAAAGAGATTCCTTCATGCCAATATTAAACCTGAAGACTCATTCATATAAAAAGATGTTACAACATCATTGATAGTACATATAGAGGTTAGCTGAATTCCATGGCTTGGAGATTAGCATCCCGTCAAGCTGTTTGAGCCTATAGATTCTAGAATGTACTACTTTGTCCATCCGATAAGGGCCTTTCTAGTTGGGTGACAGTTTTCCTTGCTCAATGGTCTGTGAAACCTTGGTCCATCATAACACAAGATCGCCAGCTTAAAATTTCTTCAATTTAACTCAAGAATTGTAATACTTGGCCACTCTCAAATGGTAGACAGCCATTTTTATGGTGGTGTACTCTCTACTTTCTTCAATTAAGTCGAAGTTAGCCCGTAGCCATATTGAGTTGATATCTTCATTATACTCCTTGACTCTATGAGAAGAAAGCCCAAACTCTATAGAGAACTGCTTCAGTCCCAAATGGTAAGTTAAAAGGGGTCTTGCTAGTTGGGAGCCTTTGGATGGTTTAATAGGTCCATAAGACATGATAAAGCTCGTCGACCCATGACCCCTCAATTTGGTTGATCAGCCTTTAAGCCTTGCAGGATGGTTTAGTTGGTCACTTCTACATCTCCATTCGCCTGTGGGTGGCCAATCAAAGTAAAATGATGTTCTATCTGATATTCTCTATAGAACTCACAGAGTCGAGTATCACTGAACTATTTGTCATTGTCTGTGATCAATATCCTGAGAAGACCATAACAACAGATTATAGATTTTTAGATGAAATCTTTTTTTATGCAGGCCAAAGGTTCGGCTTTGATCCACTTTGTAAAGTAGTCGATGGCTACCAAAAAAAAATTTATGC
This sequence comes from Elaeis guineensis, assembly GCF_000442705.2. Classification (NCBI taxonomy): domain Eukaryota; kingdom Viridiplantae; phylum Streptophyta; class Magnoliopsida; order Arecales; family Arecaceae; genus Elaeis; species Elaeis guineensis. The sequence continues at coordinate 120,500,339 of NC_026000.2, read as the reverse complement.
TGATCTAACACAAGAGAAAAGGGGTCAAAAAGATCCATCCCCTATTAGTCGAACAGCCAAGGGGTGCTGATAGGAGTCAAAGATGCCACCGACTGATGCTGGATATTGGAAATCCTTTAGCAACGATCATACTTTGTAACAAACTCGCCTGCATCTTGTTGCACAGTGGGTCAATAGTATCCTTGATGGAGAATCTTATAGGAGAGGGATTTATCCCCCAAATGACTTTCACAAATACCTTTATGGTCCTCCCGTAGTGCATAATCTATCTTGGACGGACGCAAACATTTCAATAATAGTACAGAGAAGGACCGCTTATATAGCTTATCATCATAGAGGATGTAACAGGTCGCTTGTTTTCTTATTTTTTAAGCTTCTTTGTGATCAGATGGCAGCTTGTCTGGCCTCAGATATTTGAATGGAGGGTCGATCCAGTAGAGCTCTTCATCAATTTGTTGAATAGCAAGAGGCTCCTCGGGGCTTGAGATTTTCAATACCTCGAAGTAAGTTCGCTCCTCCCAATTAGTGGGTAGCGAAGCCGCCAGCTTTGATAGCACATCTACCTTGGCGTTGTCCACTCTGGGAACCTACTGAATGTTAAAGCTCAAAAAGATTGAGGTTGAGTCTTTTACTTTTTGGAGATATTTTTTCATGTTCTCCTCTTGGGCTTCATAGCCACCCTTGATATGGCCAACCACTAACTGGGAGTCACTAAAAATCTTCAGATGCTGGGATCCTGCTTTCCTTGCCACCTAGAGGCCAGAAAGCAAAGCTTCATACTCCATCTCATTATTAGTGACAGAGAAGTCAAAACGTAAAGCGTATCCCGCCACCTCTCTTTCAGGACTGGTAAGAATAAGTCCAGCCCCTGCCCTCATCGCACTTGATGAACCATCGATGTGCAATGTCCAGAGCTCCTCTGGATCACATCCTATATCTACCTCTTCACCTCTTGAGCTTTCGTTAGACCCTGGGTTCACCCCTTTTTTTGAACTCTCTACAACCTTTGAGTCCTACCCATTTGGAATGATGCATTCAAGGATGAAATCTGCCAACGCCTAGGCCTTGATGGTAGGCCACGGATGGTACTGCATGTCTAGCTTGACGAGTTTCAAAGATCATTTTGCAATCTATCTCAAGGTATCTAGACGGTAGAGAATAGCTTTAATTGGCTGATCAGTAAGCAGCACCACCGTATGAGTTTAAAAATAAGACTGCAACTTTCTTGCCATGACGTCAGTGCAAAAATCAACTGCTCAAGTTTAGAATATCTGATTTTTGTATCATGAAAGACCTTGCTGGTGTAGTACATAGGTCTTTGCACTCATCCTTCTTCCCGAACCAAGATTGAGCTAACTGCGACAGGGGAGACGACAATATAGAGAAATAACTCATCATCAGGCTAAGGCTTCAAGAGCAACAGTGGGGAGCTAAGATACTACTTCAATTTCTCAAATACCTTCTGGCACTCGGTGGTCCACTAGAAGTCTCTTGGCTGTCTAAGAGTTTTAAAAAAGAAGAGACACCTTTCGGCTGACTTGGAGACAAAGCGATTGAGCGAGACAATCTTACCAGTGAGGTGTTGCACCTCCCCTATGGTCCTTGGCAGCACTATCTCAAGGACCACCTTGATTTTTCGAGATTCACTTCGATGCCCCTCAGAGAGATAATGAATCCAAGGAATTTGCCGATGGTGATTCCGAAAGCACACTTCACTAGATTCAGCTTCATTCGAATCTAACAGAGAGTACCAAAGGTCTTTCGGAGATTAGCAACATGATCCAGGGCAATCTGACTCTTGATGAGCATATCATCAACATACGCCTCCATATTACGGTCAAGTTGATCCTTGAAGATTTTATCCACCAACCGTTGATAGGTGGCCCTTGTATTTTTTAAGCCGAAGGGCATCATCCTGTAACAATAAAGTCCATGGTTAATGACAATGGTTGTTTTCTCCTTATCTTCAGATGCTATCCAGATTTGATTATAGCTGGCGAAAGCATCCATAAAGCTGAGGAGCTCATGTTCAAAGGTGGCATCCATCAATTGATCAATTCGAGGCAAAGGGTAGCTATCTTTAAGATAAGCTTTGTTGAGGTTGATAAAGTCGATACACATGCACCACTTTTCATTTGCCTTCTTGACCAGCACAACATTAGCTAGCCAATTCAAATACATGACTTCTCTGATAAAATCAACTTATCCACCTTTTGGGGCAAAACTCTGCTTCTTTTGCTTCATCAAACGTCGAGTTGGGTCCACCCTCAGATGATGGGATATTACCTCCAAATCAATGTCAGGCATGTCTGCCGCCAACCAAGTGAAGAGATTTGTATTCTCCTACAAAAGAGCTATTAGCCAGCCTTTAGTTACCTCATCCAAGTATGAGTCGATCTTTACAGTCTGACCTAAGTTCTCCTTTTTCGATGGGACATCTAGGAGGTCCTCAGGCGGTTGGGGACATCCTTCAATTAGATCATCACGGGTGTCCAGTCCTATTGGAAGCTCAAGTTGGACCTCCACCTGGGCTGGTTGGCCCTCTGCTCGGAGCTTAGCGGCAAAGCATTCTCAGGCCATGGCCTGGTTGCCTCGGATCCGCCCTAGTGAATGCCTGATTGAAAATTTCACCATCAAATACTAGCTTGACATGATAGCTTTTAGAGTCCACAAGCTTGGATGGTTAAGAATTGCATTATAGGCTAAAGGGAGCTTAATCACCAGGAAGTTAACTTGAACTATCATTCGTCGGGGTTGAGTGCCCACAGTAAGAGGCAACTTGATCATTCCCTTCGAGACTACTGAGCTCTCAAAGAAACTCTAGATCGAGTGTCGAATCTACTCAGTTGGTCAGGTGTGAACCCCATCTGGATGAAGATAGAAAAGTACAAAATATCTACTGTGCTTCCATTATCAATAAAAATATGGTGTACATTAAAATCAGTGATATTCGCTGTTATAACCACCATATCATTGTGCAGAGCCAAGACACCTTCTGCATCGTGCTCGATGAAGATATAGCCTCCATCTCCTACTCACCCTCAAGCCCCAATCGCTTCATCTTCGGGAACTCTGTTGATCCAGACGACCCCCAGTGATCATGTAAAACTCTCCACGGATGGGTCGCTCCTCTTCTACCGTCTGTCCCCCCATCTGCCAACCCATCTGTTGCACTAGTGTCGACTGTGGCTGAGGCAGAGGGAGTGGTTGTTGAGGTAAAAGAGGTGGCCTTTGAACTCTCAGAGGTCGACGTTGAGGAGCCACCCTCCGAACAAAGTGATTCAGCCTTCCCTATCTAACGAGCCTCTCGATCTCATCATGGACCTGATAGCAATCTTCAAAATCAAGACTGTGGTCATGATGATAAAAATAATACTTATTGGGATCACGGTGGTGCTCCGACTTCATCCGCATTTGCTAAGGCTTAGGTAGCTCAGGCCATATCTGCATCAACACCTCACTCTAAGGAACGGTCAGAGGTGTGTAGTTATTATAACACCTAGGAGGTGAGGACTACCTATCCCTCCTAGGAGGACTTCAAGACCGACAATTTTGACCCCCATTTTTTCACCTCTGAAATGGGGATCGAGAGTACCGACGAATTTTCTCTCTCCACTTCAGAGAGCACTCATTTGATCCTGCCACAACAAAATTGGCAGGGGGATCATCAGCAAAGGCTTCCTCCATGCGAGCATACTTCTTCGCATGGACGAGCATATCTTGAAAATCCTAGGAGTAGGTTTTGGTCAATAAGTTTTAGAAGTCATTCTTCTGTAGGCCGTCTATCATTACAGCCATCGCAATTGATTGATCCAAATCGCGAATCTCTAGGGTCGCTACATTGAATTTATTTACAAAAGTACAGATCGACTCTCCCTCCTCACTACAAAAAAAGAGAGTTTTTGCGATGAATTTATTTATGATGAAAAATTTTTTGTCACCAATAATATTATTTACGATGGATATAATTTTATATTACTAATAATGAACTATTTACGATGATATTATTTTTTCATTATAAATAAAATATATTAACGATAAAATTTTTTTATCATAAATATAAATTATTTGCAATGATTTATTTCATCATAAATAATAAAATATTTATTTTAATTTTAAATTTTCAATTATTAGTGATGAAAAGCTTTTCATCGTAAATAATTCAAGTGTTTACGATGAAAATGATATTTTCATTACAAATATTTATTATTTATGACTAAATATTTTTGTCACTAATATTTGAAAAAAATAAAAAATTTAAAATTTTAAATATTATAGATTATTTGTGATGTAATTTTTCATCATAAATAATTTCATATTTACGATGAAAATAAATTTTACGTCTCAAATAAAAATTATTGATGATAAAAACTTCATCACTAATATTTAAAAATAAATTTGAAAATTTAAAAATTAAATATTATTTATGATAAAAATATTACATCATAAATAATCCTATATTTGCGATAGAACTCATATTTTTCATCGCAAAATATGTGATGATTTATGATGAATACTTTTTATCGCTAATATGTAAAAAAATAAAATATATAAAAATTTAAAAACTCGATTATTAATGATGAAAAAATTTTCATCGTAAATAATTAACGTATTTGCGATGAATAACAATATTACATCGCTAATACTCAAATTTTTATGATGAAAATTTTACATCGCTAATAAATAAAAAAAATTAAAAAATTAAAAATTATAGATTATTTGTGATGAAAAAGTTACGTCATAAATAATCTTTTTTTTGCGATGAAATTTCTATTTTCCATCATAAATGAATACTTTTCATCGCTCATATGTAAAAAAATAAAAATTTAAAAAATTTAAAAACTCGACTATTACGGATGAAAAAATTTTCATCGTAAATAATAAATATATTTGTGACGAACAGCATTATTCCGTCACTAATACTCAATTTTTACGATGAAAATTTTGTATCATTAATATTTAAAAAAATTTAAAAATTTAAAAATTTAAAAATTACAATTTAGTGATAATAATTATATGAATCCCGTATTGCAATTTTTTCAATTGAAGATGGGCGCATGCATGATAATTTGTTGACTTAAGGGAGCTTTGAATGCATGTTGCGTGTGATTTTCGTTTCTTTTTCTTCTTCTTCTTCTTCTTCTTTTTTGTTGATGTCATGAGGTTAGGCGTGACTGTAAGCACTGGCCATGGAAAGATGAACTACTTTGTTTGTGATGCCATATGCTGAATGAAAATTTATCAGTATATCCTTTAATTTGGTTGAGATATTATTCGTACCTATTATTAATATCTATGAACAACAAAGTTCCAACAAAACCCTCTTTTCCCTCTCGGATTGTTAATTAAAAAATATCAACATATAATCTCACGTCAGTGGGGTATCCTAATTTTGTAAATTACCAATATTAACATAAAATTCTTCTCATATATTTCTGATATGTTTAAATTTAGGATCCAAAATCTTAGTAACGGACAACCTTGCCTGCTAAGAAATTTGTTAATATAATAGTTATCTGTAATGTACTCGATCAATATTCCGAAGAATGATATTCCAAGGTGAAGATGCTCCTGGCCCAAAAAGAATTCGAGATCTTAACACCCCCTTCCCTACTGAAGAAAGGAAAATCCAAGCAACAAGAATTTTAATGCATGTCTTCAAAGTGATCATGATATATGATATTTGCCATTTATTTCAAATTACATCCATTTCATTATTATTACTATTATTACAATTACTCTTAGCCAGTGTTAGCGGTTTTTTTCTGCATGGAAATGGTAATTGTATCAAATAACCGCTAGAATTTATTAAAAAGGAAAGTATTTACAAATAACTATTAAATTACTTGTAGCTAGCATTAGCATTATTATATTATTTATACTGCATTTTGAGAATTATTAGCGATGAAAATATTTTTTCATCGCTAATAACTTAATTAACGATTCAAAGCTTTTCATCGCAAATAATTTTTTTTAGTGAAATTTTTTTTAGCGAAAAAATAGATATTTTTTTGACAGAAATTATTAAGGATAAAAATTTTTCCATTGTTAATAAGTCTATTAACAATGAAATTTTTTGTTTCATCGCAAATAATATTTTTTCTGAACTATTAGTGATGAAAAATGATTATTAGCGACAAAAATTTTCGTCGCTAATAGTTTGCGTCCTATCAAATCCCATCACGAAACCCATTTTCTTCCCTCCCCCCATTTCGCGCGAAATCTGTTCCCCTCCCCCTCCCCCTCTCTGCTCTCCCCCCTCTCCCCGCCGCTGCGTCCCAACGCCTTGTCCGCTGCCGTCTGCATCCATGCACCGTCCACCGTCTGCCGTTGCTGTCCGTCACCGGAGGTAAGGTTTTTTTTTTTTTTTGGTGTTTTCTCAGGCCATTGGGGGGCCGGCAGGGATGAGGTCGGGCCGGGTCGGGCCAGTAGCGACTGTGACCGGCCCAACGAGGATGGGGTCTGGGGCCGGGGAGGGTGTCGATGGTGGGGAGGGAGGAAGGGAAGAGATATTTTTAAGGGGAAAAAGAAAAAAAGAAAAAAAAGAAAGGAAAAAAAAGGAAAGAAACGAAAGGAGAAAAAAGAAAAAAAGGAAAAAAAGAAAAAAAGAAAAAGAGAAGACTAGGACAGGGAGAGGGTGGCCGACGGTGATGGAGATGGGTCGGGGAGGGTGTCGGTTGGTGGAGATGGGGCCGGAGAGGGGGTGGCCAGCGGCCGATGGAGATCAGGTTAGGGAGGGGGGCTGTCGGCAGTCGAAGGAGATAAGGCCGGGGACAGGGCCGCTGGCGGCTGAGGGAGATAGGGCTGGGAGGGTGTCGGCAGGCAGAGATGGGGCCGAGAAAGGGGTGGTCAAAAAAATTATTTGATTAATTATATTTGTTGCATAATTTTTTAGTATTATGACTGAAATTATTTAATTATTTGATTAATTATTTTTTTCGCTAATGCAATACACATTGCTGTTACTTATTATAATTTAATTATTTTATATGCTATTTTATATATTTTTATTTATTATAATTAAATATAAAAATATTTTTAATTTAGAAAAAAAATTATTAAAATTTTTGATGAAAAAATTTAATGTGGAGTTATTCTTTTTTGATAAATTAGAAATCTATCTTCGAATGCATGTTCAAAGATGGTAGTTAAATTATATTGAACTGTAGATTCTTGTTCAAGAGTCGATCTTCATCGAGATCAACTCTTGGATGTCCCGTATTCAGATTTTTTGAAAAAATAATAATCTTATTATTATTAATAGTTGATATTTTATTTCATTATATGATATTCAGTAGTTATCTGTCCATTGTTCTTCGAGTATATAATGGATAGGGTGTGTAGGCACCATATTCATATCGTATACTTGGAGAATTATGGGGAGATACTGTCGAAAGTTTTATAAAAATAAGATAAAATATCTACTAATAACAATAATAAGATTATGACTTTTCTGAAAGGGATAGGACCACACCTGTTAGTAATGATTTGAAATAGATATGATCATGCATTTTTACTCCATTAAATTGATGGAAGGATATTTTCTATGCTACTGTTCAATTTATGTTTTTTAATATGTGTTGTTTTGTATAAAGTGATCCATGTCTGGATTCGAATCAGGATTTTGGCTAAAATTCATATCACAATTTAGTCTAAAATTCGGATTGGAATCTAGAATACCACTTAATCTTTTTTTGGTTGTTAATGATTTTGTGTTTGTTGTTAGATAGATATCAACAAAAATTAGATGAATACTAGTGGTATTTTTTTACTTGAATATCAAAAAGAAGTTTGAGATTTTATTAAGTTTGTATGACATAAGGCTGACAGTGCTAGTCGGATAAAGTATCTATGCAAGAGATGTGTCAATTTGATATATCGTCATATAATACTTGTTGAGGAGTATCTACTATATTATGGTATGGATAAGAAGTAACTTGTTGGATATAGCATGGAGAGGGTGATCCGAATGAAGTGGCGCACGACGATGGCGATACTGAAGATGATAGTGATGCTACTGAACTTGTTGATTATAGCGGTATAGGAGAATTATTAAATGATTTACATCAGGATGCTTGTTCAAATGTACGCATGAGTACTACTGCATCTAAAAGTAATTCTGATCATGAACATAATATCCGGCTTGAGGTAGAAGAAACTTTTGAATAATTTGCAAAGCTTATAAGGGATGCATGAGAGCCACTCTATCCAAATTGTACAAAGTTTTTCAAGTTAGAGTTTTTGATAAAATTGCTTCATATTAAAATTGTGAATCGATGAAGTTAGAAGTCATTTGATCAAATTTGATATTGATTAAAGCAGCTCTTTCCGATGGAGAAAGACTTCCAAAGAGTTAAGTGGAGCAAAAATTTTAGAACAACTTGAAGTCATTGAAAACATCTAATTTGAAAAAATATCAAATACTCGCAAGTAGAAACGTACTGAAGCTGAGTTGAATTGGATGAAGCAAAGTATCTTTTTCGAACTACCGTATTAGAAGCAACTACTACTTCATTATAATTTGGATGTAATACACATTGAAAAGAATATTTATGATAATATCATCGGTACTGCATTGAACATCTCAGAAAAAATAAAAGATGGTACAAAAGTTCATCTTGATTTACAGAAAATGAAAATTCGATCGGAGTTGCATTTAGACCGTTAAGGTGAAAGATTTTTTATGCTACCTGCATGTTATTCATTGTTTGGTGAGGTAAAGAAGAATTTCTGTGGATGGTTCAAAATCGTAAAGTTTTCTGATGCATACGCTTCAAATGTATTACGATGTGTTGGGAACAACAATGGCAATATCTCTGGCATAAAAAATTATGACTCCCATGTGATGATACAACGTTTGCTTCCTGTGATCATGCGTGACTATTTAGGTGGTGATATTCAAACTACATTGATTGAGCTGGAAATATTTTTCTGAGAACTGTGTTATCGAAAATTGAAAATTAACTTACTTGAGAGATTAGAGAAGGATATCGTACTCATTCTTTATAAGTTAGAAAAAAAAATTTCACCATCATTTTTTGATGTTATGGTGCATCGGACTATTCATCTTCCAAAGAAAGCTCTTTTGATCGGATCGGTACATTATCGATGGATGTATCCTATTGAAAGATAAAAAAATTATATACACTTTGTCATATCAATTATAAGATATAAATATATTTTTAAAATTTAAATTTATTTTTATTTACAAATTTTGGTGTATTTTAAAAAAGTATGTGCGTAATAAAGTAAGGCTTGAAGGATTTATAGCGGAAGCATATGTAGCTACGGAGTGTGTCTCTGCTCGATGTATCTTGACGATATCAAAATAAGATTCAATTGTACAAATCGTAATGCAGACTATGAATGAGGTGACAATGAATTGATATTATCTATATTTAAACAAACGGTTCGACCTATTGGTGCAAGAAGATATGAATTTATAAACATGAATGAGCTATCCAAGGCATACTTTTATGTTCTAAATAACCGTGAAGAAATTGAAGATTTCATTAAGTACTATCTTAGTATACTGTTTAATATTTTAAGCAAATTTTTTATATCGATGTAAAATTAAAAATCATAACTTGTTGCAGTGAGCACAATAGTATACTATGTAGAAAGAATAACATAGATGCCGATGATCGACATAGAAGAGAATTTGCAAAATAGTTTGATGATCTTATAAATTATATTAGTGATACATTATTTATTTAATTATAAATAATATTATTTAAATCAACATAATTTTTTATATTATGGTGTAGATGAAACATAAGTATTTCAATAAAGAAGTGAGTACGATTGATGAGTTGTATGATTTAGCATATGATCCCGATCGAAGGGTGAATCACTACACATCCTGTATCATTGGAGAAATAAGATTTCACACAAGGAAGCTTGAGATGCAACGATGGATCCAGAATAGTGAGATTGCTACAATAGGATATGAAGGAGAAGAAAAATTAAATATTATGGTGTATGATAGATATCACAGAACTGAAATATGGATCCAGTAATTCTATATTCTTGTTTCAGTGTAAATGGTGAGATATTAGTAATAAAAAGATCAATATTCATATCGATTCACACTGTATCAGTATAAATTTTGTCCGAACATGATATCAGAATGAGCCGTATATATTAGCAACTCAAGCGAAACAAGTAATATATTTGAAGGATCTAAAGTATCAAGATAATTGGCATGTTATACAAAAATTAATATCTAAGGCGTATATGACATACCAATCCAATTAGAGATGGATAAAAATTCAGATTTACATGAAGAGAAAGCTTTTCAGCAAGAAAAACAAACATTAACCAGCTTTTTGTTGATGAAGAACTTGCAATGGCACTTTTGAATAGGGCTAATCTGCCGTCCAACGAAGTTGATGCTAATTTTGTATTTAATCTTGATGAGTCGAGGGCGACAATCAGTTCATAAATGACAATGAGATAGAAGATGACACATATCGATTATTTGATTCGGAGGAGAATCTACACAGAGAAAAATATGAATATTGATGAGTAGATCTATATTCTTCATTCAATCTTCTCTTACAATAATGGTATGCGATATAATTATATTCATTAGAATATTATTTATTTTTATTATTATTATTCAATATTATATTTATTTATATATCAGTTATTGCAGATATGGCATGAGGAGACAAACGACGACGTTCGCGTTCACAGTCTACCTCGAAGGTTGAGGCATCTTCACCAATCTCTGTTGCCGCACTGGCTCCATTGTCAGAGGGTCCTGCACTAGCAGGTCCAGTGAGATAAATCTGAGTGGTATTATTATACTTTTTATATAATAAAATTTATTTTTTATTTAATTATACTAATATTTATTTATTATTGTTTCAGATCAGTCTTCATCGATAGTGAGGCAAGGATGAGGTCCATCGAAGAACCTCGCTCTAGAGCGTTAGAGATGCGAGCACCCAAGATAACGTCTCTGTATCAAGATTTCAGTCAGCTACACGAGGCCCATTAGGGGATAGTGCAAGCCGTGGCAGACTGAGCTGGACATCATATGCCGCAGCTATGCCTCCATGACACTCTTCAATTGGTGTCATATTTTACCAGCTCAGATAGAGATTTTCTACACCCACTTACAGGTAAAATAAATTATATTATGAAATTTAATTTGCATAGTATTCTTCTAATATTTGTTATTGGTAGGGTGTATTCGATATCATTGATTTTGAGGAGGATTATATGAGGTGAGTCATGGATACTTATTTATCATTGCATTTCAAAGATTATCACCATCACATGCATCGACATTGATACCATGTGGTGCAGGATCATGGAGAGGAGGCAGCATGGCAGCAACTCTATGACAACATCACTATGGATGATTGGACTATCATATGTCGGCATTATGAGGATCTGGTATATCAGGTTACATATCAAACTTTTTTTTTTTAGAGTTTAATGACTGAATCATTATTCTTAAATTAAATTTATTATCTACTAATTTGACTGATAACTATACAGAGATGATGTGCCCAGAACATCGTAAATCAGACGAGACAGACCGTACAGCATTGTGGGGGTTCGAGATCGTTTGCTCATCACATGAAGCACATGGTAGGTAATTTTTAATTTTTAATTAGCATATAATTTTTAATTATTTTTTTAATCAATTTTTAAATTGTAGAGAGATGTGAGAGTGGTGAGCTTCCTGGTAGGATTGATATCCACCAACAGACCCACCAGCGACAGTCAGGGGAGTGGACGATGGGGAGTCAGGTTGTAAGTTTTTTCAATTATTTTTTCATTCACAGTTTGATTTTTATTATAAAATTAAAATAACTATAATTTTAATTTTCAGGACCGTATGACAGACATGAGATCCCAGTCTATCCCTGAGGGCTCGATCGCATCCACAAATGATGAGATTTGTGATCGGGTGCTTGGTACAAGATCCTATTATGTTAGGGTTTAAGGTATGGGATCACTGCTCTCTCATCCTCATACTCATCTAGGATTGACATTCATTCTACATATAAGGCTGGCTGATGGAAGTGCAGAGGCAGGCTATCGAGGATCGACAGTAGACGTCATGGATCGACAGCAGGCTAAGCAGCGAGCTCAGGAGTTAGCTGCACATGTCGACAAGTATCAACAGCTCTAGATCTAGATGATGGAGCGGATGATGCAGATAGAGCAGAAGATATAGCTGATGAGGCAACAACAGGCCGGTCCGAGTTCCGTCAAGTGCTCTTCTTCTCCAGCTCGTTCTTCAGATGTCGATACTTAATAGCTTCTTCATATATTTTTTTTATTTTAAATCTCTTATAATTTTAATTTAATATAATAAAATAATAAAATTTATTTATCAATTTATTGTATAAATTTTTTATTTTTAAATTATAAAAATATTATAAATATAAATTAAAAATAAATATTCATAAATTATTTTTAAAAAAATATGATTAAATTATTAATGATAGAATTATTTTTGATGAAATATTGATCACCAAAAATATTTTAGTATGATAATTTAATTTTTTAATAAATATAAAATTATTAAAATTTTATATATAATTAATAATGATAAAAATTTATTCATCGCAAATAATTATTAGAGATGAAGATTTTCATCAAAATTATTATTCATGACATAAGATTTTTGTCGCTAATATTATTTAATTTTATTTTTTAAAATTTTTTTATTAAATTAATAGTGATAAAAAAATTTCATTACAAAAAATATGTTTTGCAATGAAAATTTTTTGTCGCTAAAAGTTTTTAAAAAATTTTATTTCAAAAAATATTTTAATTAAATTAATAGTAATGAAAAATTTTACCACTATTAATATTTTACTTGTTAGTGACATTATAATTCATCGTAAATATTTTTTTTATAATTAAAATTTTTTGTTAAAAAATTTTAACAATAAAAATTATTCATCACAAATATCTTTATTAGCGATGAAATATTTTTTCATCATAAAATATTATTAACGATGCGATTATTTGTGATGAAACATTAGTGACGAATATTTCATCGCTAATGAATATTAGTAACGAAAATTTTTTATCACTAATAACCTGTTTTGTTGTAGTACCTTTTGCTTAATGGTGTGGAGGTAATCCGACTATCTTTATTATCGTCAGCTGCTAACAAAATGACCGATGAAGGATTGGCATAAGTTTTCAAAAGAATAGATGAAGGTCGACTTCAAGCTTGAATACCATTACAGAATAGGCCCCTCAAGAGTCGGAGGAAACACCCGACAGAGGATGGCATTAGATGCTCTTTGGAGGAGCATTGCCATTTTAAAGATCTTCAAATGATCGACAGGATCAGTGGTCCTGTCATAGATCTCCAGCTGAGGCAATTTAAAGTGCAGGGAGAGCGGCTCCTGCATAATCCTCAGGATGAAGGGTAGCTTGCTGTTAAATCCCTCATAAGGCAATATTGAAGAATTATTGTTAAGAGTATTTTCTATCTTCTTGTCTTGTTACTGGTCGAGCATCTGGAACTGCCTTTCGATGTCAAGATCTAGGACGATGCAGACCTTGGAGCACAGAGGAGAATGGCGATCAGGGGTTGAATCATGCCCTAATCGTGGGCTTGGAGATCGTCGCCTGATCGGTTGGGCCCTAAGGTGGCTCTGATGAGTTGGCCTCCTCTTTAGACTTCGAGGATGCACCTGTGACTCCAGTTGAAGTGGCGGCTACGAGAGCGAGTTCTATAGAGGTGCCACTGTGGAAACTACAGGTTGCACCACTGAAGAGGGTGCGGCATAGTCGAGTAAGCGTGGCGACGTCTGAAGAGGTGCAAAGAAAGTTTGGACTGCCTGAATTGTGGTCGTCAGATTTGGACTTGCTAGAAAAGTTGGTTGAACTGGTCTGCTGTGATCGATGCTGGCTCGGTCAACTGGGCCAATGGCAGAACCTCCGACTTTGTTGGCTACCCTTGGTTATTGACTTGGCCTATCACTTGATGGGAGGCGACGGTGTTGGAAAGTTGGAAAGATGTTCGTCTAGGATCCATAATGTGAATGTGCCTCTTCTTCTATCTATTGCTGTTGGAATAGATCGAGGTCAGAGAGGATGACTAAGCCTTATGTAGGGATGCTAGCGCTGGAGTAATCTACAAAATAAGTTCAAATTAGAGGTTATGGCTCCGACGAGGATTTTTCGATGCTCAAGTTAGACTTAGAGAACAATGAAGCAGCAACGAGCTCTTTGAGAGGGGTTGATTGGCTTACTTGGTTTTTGGGTCTCTGATGGTTTATACAGAAGGCATCGAATAGCTGATTGTACAGCTGTAAGATCGTACGATCTCAAGACTGCAGGATCGTTGGACATGCTATTGTGGGCAAGATAATCTAGCTTTCAATCACTCCCACGAGATTGGAGGAGTCAGTTACACCTGAGTCGATCCACTCAGAGTGGACAGCTTAGCTCTGTGTAATGATTGGTGGCTTGATAATTTGAAGAAGCTCTCGACATCGTGCTGATTCGAGCACTCATGGCAACCTCGATCCGAGGTGCTCACGGTAACTATCGTAACAGAATAGATGAGAGACTGGTGAAGCCATCAATATAGGTTGATATGCCATAAAAAGTTGGGTCATAATAGCTGCTTTGAGAACTCAAGAATATAAATTAACACAAATAATTAAAAGAAAAAGAAAAAATGGGCAACCTTGTCGAAGGCCGATAGAGTATTGGAAGAACTCTGTTGGCACTCTGTGTACAAACTAGTGCCCATCTACTTTCTATGTAATAAAAGTCTAGTTGCATCATGGCATAAGTGAGGAAGTCCCAACTCATGAGATCGTATGCTCACTCTATATCAAGCTTAATAGCCATCTCCAACTAAGATGCCTTGGTAAGATCATACATGAATTTTTGCGCCATAAGAATATTGTTAGAGATACTGCACTCTCCCATAAGAACTCCTTGCTCCAAACTAGTTGACCTGGGGAGCAAAAGCTTAAAAAAAAGAACACCAGTTTATCATAATTTTTGCTACAATTTTGTAGAGGATTGTGCAAAGGGTGATTGGCCTAAAGTGGCTTGGCTCAAGAGCTTCCCGCTTCTTAGGAGTCAAAGTAATAATGGCCTCTTTCTACTCTTTAGATATATCCATAGTTCTGAAAAATTGCTAACAGCAGCAGGCACCTCCTACCAAATAATCATCTAATATCTATGAAAGAGTAAAGGAGGGAAGCTATCTGATCTTATTATTCATGCACCTAGCTTATTAGAGAGAGATTCTTATCTTGAGAAATGCTCGTCAGGATGGAAAGTAGTGCTACTATGGATTGCCATCATCTGCTGATCACTTAGACCTAAAAATTAGAAAGATCTCTCTTCTAATATAGTCAATATCATCAGTTAATTCACCATTGCTATCCTTCAAAAGATGAATACTAATTTTATGCCTCCTTATAATTATAGATTGATGGAAGAATCTTATGTTTTTATTCCCTTCCTTGATCTACATAATTCTAGATTTTAGCCTCCAAAAGAATCTCATGTTGATGAGTGGTAAGATGCATCCAAAGTTGAGATATGTCCTCCTATGAATAGCCGCCCAATCAGTCTTCTAACATCTAAAGCTCCCAAATTGAATTTTCAATATCTTCTAGTCTCTCTTGAAGATATTTCTTATATTACTTCAGATTTCATTTCGATAATCTTCATTTAGTGATTTCAAGTTTTGCAATAACTTGATACATAGCACCTCCCTTAAAACATAGGAACTATTTGGGAATTCTATATTGTTGCGGCCAATCGCCTCGTCGTCTGACCGTCGGGGAACGTGCGCCTGCAAAACGAAAAGTCCACACTGACGGAGGCGGCTCCGGCGGGGACCCTCCGACGGTCAAGTCAGAGAGGTGACTGGGCAACAGTGAAATGAAGACAGAGAGCTCAATCGAGGGAGAGAGGAGAGAGGTGCGAGCCTGTGGTCTCGAAGTCGAGAAGTGGAGAGAGAGATTCTTGCACTGTTGCCTTCCCGATTTATATAGTGGAGCACGGTATGGTGCCGTCATTAATGGCGCGGACAAGTGAGGAATTGTCAACTCACTGTAGATTGTCAGAGTCGCCGTGAAAGTGTCATGTCGCCGTGGGGCTGTCAAATCACCAGGGTTGACAATGCCCTCGGCGGGACAATGCCCCTAGATGGCCGTGCCGCATGCGGCTGTCAGGACTGACAAGCTCTGGCGGCTGTACGACGATCGGAGGAGTCGACCGACCCTAGGTCGGTGGCTAGCTGAGTGGCGTCGGGCCCCTCCGTTGGTCGGCGAGTCTTATGTGAGTCGGCCATCAGGCTTCCAGGTCCAGTCGGTCGGGAAGAGTACGTCCGACCGACACATCTCAGTCGGTTGTGGGCCGATAATTGGCCGGTGATGGCGTCGGTCGGTCGGTCGCTCCGACTGTCAGTCGGTCGGTCGGTCCCTCCGGCCATCAGTCGGTCGGTCGGTGGGTATTCCCCAACATATATAATATTCTATGATTGTGAATAGAGATCCAGACATTCTTCAATCAGAACAAAGATATAGAATAGCAACATCAGTAGAGACAAGGATGGGGTAGTGATCAGAAGTAGTATGAGAAAAACGATGCATGGTAATTAGGAAATTGCTGGATCCAACATACAGTGCCAGGGCTTTATCAATCTTTTCCTAAACTCTAGCCTATCCAGTTGATTATTGCATCAAATAAATTTAAGTCCAATAAATATAAGATCTGAAGATATTAATATTGATAAAGTTGTAACATTTCCTAATCTCCACTTTATCTATATATGTTTTACCACCCTCTTTTCTTTAGATCCCTCAATGTAATTAAAGTGTCCAGCCACTGTATAAGAAAGAGTCCATTGGTTCGCACTAATAACTTTATCCCGCAAGACCCTTCAACGTCGGTAGTCTGTATTAGGATAAACAGTGGATAAAATCCAAGGATCAGTGTTACATTCAGAAATAACCACAATTGCTTACTAACTGCAATTATTAAATGTATCAATTAAGGCACAGCTCATTCTCAAGATGACAATAGTCCTTGGACAATCCACTCCATAGCATACAATCCCCACTTAGAGGGAAAATAGTATCTGGCTCAGATTGATCTTTTACCTGACAGCATGTTTCAAATAAAATAAAATAGTTGGATTTTATAACTGAATATTTTTTTTGAAAGCATTGCTGAATGAGGGCTTCCCTACCCCTCTACGATTCCATAAAAAAATTTTCATTAGGATTTAGTATAGGTATTTCACATCATCATTGTGGTCCACCTCCACTTACTGATTGTTAGAATATATCCAAATTTGTAATTGCTAGTACTCTTTTTCAAATTGTTGGTCTTTTTATGTTTTTCTTTTTGTCGATGAAAGATGACAATAAAGATAGTTTATAAAGTCAAGAGTAGTAAATGGGGGTGATCAGTGAGACAATTCTTTTTCTTTGGTATGAGGGTGATAAATGAGTAGTTTAGTCGAGAGATGTCAAGAGAATTAGTTCAGTCGATGAATGAGTATAAAGTTGGGAGATTTTATATCCTCATTAACTTCATTTTTTAATAGTATTTTACTTAGGAAACCAACTACAAGATGAACTCTCTCGGGGCTTACGTCTAGGCATCATCATACATGAGCTAAGAGTGTGGATCCTGTTCATCGATTGGGTCCTTGTATAAGCTATAATTATGGATGTTGCAGGAGAAATTGATGACCAAATCATTCATGATAACTGAAAATGTCATGCATGACAAATTTAGGTCTCTATAAGGCGCTTCGTTATGAAAAGAAGCTTCAATAAAATTAAATACTAGAACCTCCCTGTAAATACAAATGGCATGCACATTTCTTAGTGCTAGGCTTGGAGTCTCTCCAATTTATTCACTTTATATACCATGAGTGACATTGCATATAGAATGTAATTCTCAGATTCTTTGTAAGTTAAGGATCAAAAAATTCCATCCAGTCTATTTCATTTTATTGGACATTGCAAGCATGGTCCCACCGAAGTATTCATGATGCAATGTGCATTGGCATGAAGATTTTATTTGCTGACCAGCGTGGCCCACCAATACACACATCGACGTACGGCCACGGAAAATAGTAACGCTCATGCACGAAACTTGGAGCGGCCACGGAAAGTAGTAACGCTCATGCACCAAACTTGGAGGCACACCGCTTATCCAACAAAATGACAAATGGCAACCTAACGACCGGTCCCATGAAGTATATTAAATCACTAAACAACGACCCACACCGTTGGGCAATCATAGTTATTACTATTTAACAATAGGATATATATTTATATGACAATATTATTATTATTATTATTATATTTATCTAATTATTGTTTCATTAGTACACGCGTCCATATCAACCCATTCCCACCACATCTCCACCCATCAAATTAGCTGATGCTCGCTCACATCCATCCACTCCATTCACATCTGGCTCTAGCCGGCGCATTACGCTCTATGTTGCCACGTAAGCAAGGCAATACACGTGGACTTTAATAATTGTTCACGACAGAGCACTCGGAACTACCCTTACAGTCCCACGTGTACCACGTGAGCCTGAGAGGGAGAAGCTAAATTTCCGCTGCGAATCGGATATGACCCCCGTCTGCTAAAGAAGTCTGTCGGATCCTCTTTGTTCGCTGGGGTAAATCGATTGACCTAATTTTAATCTCCATAATTTTAACTATGCATCGACCAAACAGATAGTTTCGATTTTTTACTGATTGATCAAACTAATTATGTCGACCTACTAATGACTGACCAAATAAGTCTGATCAACCGACTGATATTCGATTACCGACTACCGATTAACAATAGACGACGTGATCATTGACATAACAGAACTAATAGCCGACGGTCGTTCATAGATTCTACCGATATATGGTCGGTAGTCAACTCAAATATACTATAATCGTCACGAACGATTACCGGTTGCATATCATGGCGCAATCATTAAGAATTAATGATTCACTACATAATTATAGTCCGATAATTTAGCGTCATAAAACACAGGACCACGTCCGACGGTTACGAGAACCTCATCTATAAAAGAAGATAAGAGAAACAGGGCTAGTAAAGCAATTTTGGGCCAAAACTCTGCTATTGTTTGCATTTAATTCCTGTTCACCAACTTTCCTCTCTGACTTAAGTATCGGAAGGTCCCCATTGGACACAAATCCGGTCAGTACGGATGCTGTCTTGCAGGTGTTCGTTCTCAACGACAGGCGATGGAGAGTTGGCCCGCAACAGATTGACGCGCTAGGAAGGGGGGCGATCGTATTCACCATGGCAAAAATCAGGGCCTAGCATTCTACTGCAACTGGGTCAGCGAGACACTATTTCCGTCGGAAAGAGGTCCCTCCCCCTTCTCCAGTAGCAGAGCTTAGTTTTTTACATCCTGCGATCACAACGGACGTCTAAATCGCTGTGCTCATACAGCAGATGAATGTCCTTATGGAGGTAGTTAAAAGCCTCCAACAGCAACAAATCCAGCAGCAGCGACCACCGGCGGAGCAACCGATGGCATAATCAGTGCCGTCTAGGCACAGCCGTCATCACCCACAGTGATCACCGTCTCCTTCTCTAGATTGACCGTCTCGGCTCCCACACCGAGGCGAACAATGATATTCTCAGCACTCTTGGTATGCCACTCATCGTTCCTGACGTTCCCCCTCTCCTTCCTATCTGAATAGTATCAGGAAGGAGAAACGACCGCGAACGCCTTCCGTATCTCCTTCAAACTCATCGAGTGGTTCTACCCCTAGGGTTTCTTAATGGCGATTCGATGATTATGAACGTAAATTCTAAGAGATCAATCGCCAACTCACTCAGCTTCAAGTGAAAGGTCGGAAGTCCTCTAACAAGTATGACTTCTATACCATCCAGCTGCTTTCTCGGCACGTCTTGGACCAATCGATCCCATTTCGGCTCAAGATGCCTCAGGTGGAGCCATACGATGGATCTACCAATCTGATCGACCATCTTGAGAGTTATAAGGCTCTCATGACAATTTAAGGGGCGACCGACGCCCTCCTATGTATCGGCTTCCCAATAACTTTTCGAAAAGTTGCTCGAGCCTGGTACTCTGGGCTTTAATCGAAAAGTATATATTCTTTTGGACAGCTAGAACATTCTTTCGTGGTCCACTTCAGTACCAGCAGGAAGCCACCACGAACTTCGGATAGTCTCTTCTCGATTAAACAAGGAGAGACTGAAACACTCCAGGATTTTGTGGCTCGATTTAATGTGACCACACTTGAGGTCAGGGACCTCAATGAAGACATGGCCATGTCGGTCATGAAAAGAGATCTGAGGGGGTCTAGATTCACGTACTCACTGAATAAGACCCTCCCTCGAAGTATGCTGAACTGTTAGAGCGTGCGTACAAATATATGCACGCGAACGAAGGAGCTTCTGACCGGCGTCAGACAGAAAGTAAAGGTCAGAAGAAAAAGCAGAAGAAGAGTGGGGTTCTGATCGAGTCAAGTAGGCCCCCATCCAATAAGCGAGCCTCACCCCGATGACAGAGTTCGAGATCGATGTATAACAGGTATGACTCTTATACTCATCTTTTTGCTCATCATGCACAGATCCTTATGGAGATCGAAGGAGCAAAATATCTACAGCACCCTCCATCGATGAAAATGAGGAACCACGATTGAAGGAAGTATTGTCGGTTTCATCGTGACTACGGCCACGACACCGAACAATGTATCCAGCTTAGGGATGAAATAGAAGCCCTGATACAATGTGGCTATCTCAAAAAATATCGAAGAGATCCGCCGACTCAACCTCCTCCCGATCGACGATCCCAACTGACTAGGAAGCTGTGAATAACCAGCCAACTGTGGGAGTCATCAACATGATCGCTAGACGACTGGACGGAGGCAACTTCCGACAAAGAGCCGACGAAGTGATTGTGGCTTCATGATGTAATAACATTCTCGGAGGAAGATGCTCGGAGAATCCAAACTCTCCATGATGACGCTGTTGTTATTTCAGCAACCATAGCAAACTATAATGTAAAAAGAATCTTTATAGATAATGAAAGTTTAACTGATGTTTTGTTTTATTCTATTTTTTCGAATGCGACTGCCGATTGATCGACTCAAAAGAGTCTCGATGCCACTAGTCGGCTTCACCAAAGATGCTGTCACAGTGGAGAGAGAAATTTCTCTCTCCTTAATCGCTGGGATCGAACCACAACAGAGCACTATTTTCATAACATTTACAATGATATGAGTACCTTTAGCTTATAATGCATACTCGAACGATTTGGGCTTAACACTTTGAGAGTAGTGGTTTTGACATACATTTGTTAGTCCGATTCTCGACAAGATAGGGAGTCAGAGAGATGCATGGAGATCAATAACTCATCCGACATTGCTTCCTTGTCTCCACACAAAATAATAAACCTGAAGACTCTTTGCCCGTTGACAAGTTAGACCAAAGATAAAATTAAGAAAGGAGTGAACCAGTTGAACAACTAATTTTCATCCTGTTAAAAGAAGAAGATCCCAAGAAAACGGTCTGAATTAGATCACAATTATTTGACTCAGAGTAGCAACAACTGATAAAATTGCTCAGAGTCAACATCGATATTTTTGCTTGGTCGGCCACCGACATACCTGAGATTCCTTCATAAATAATAATCCATCGACTTAACATCAACCCAAATGTTAAGTCGGTGAGATAGAAGAAGCGACATTTTGCCCCTGAAAGATAAAAGGTGATTAATGAAGAAGTCGATAAACTCCTTACAGCAGGTTTCATCAGAGAAGCTACATATCCTGACTGGCTAGCTAATATGGTGATGGTAAGAAAAACCAATGGAAAGTGAAGGATCTACATCGATTATATCGATCTGAACGTACCTTGTCCGAAGGACAGCTTCTCGTTACCGAAGATTGACTAATTGGGTGATGCGACTTCTGGACACCGACTTCTGAGTTTCATAGATGCCTTCGCCAGATATAACCAAATCCGTATGGCACCAGAAGATGAAGAGCACACGACTTTTGTGACCGACAAAGGCATATACTACTACAAAGTCATGCCTTTCGATTTGAAAAATACAGGTGCCACCTATCAATGGCTCATCAACAAGATCTTCAAGGCACAAATTAGATGGAACATAGAAGTATATATGGACGATATGCTAGTGAAGAGTCTCCAAACTTCAGATTATGTTTGGGATCTGGAGGAAGCTTTTGACACATTCCGACGGCATCAGATGAAGTTAAACCTGACAAAGTATGTATTTGGGGTAACCTCCAAATTTTTTTAAATTTCTTGTTTCACAATGAAGAATCAAAACTAATCCTGAAAATATCAAAGCCATCATCGACATGAAGCACCTGAGTTCAAAGAAAGACATACAGCAACTCAATGGAAGGATTGCCGCGCTCAGTTGATTTATTTCTAGGTCGATCGAGAGATGCTTACCATTCTTCAAAACTTTACGGCAGACGAAAAATTTTTCATGGTCAGATGAATGCCGACAATCCTTCGAAGACTTGAAATAATATTTAGCTTCTCCACCTTTGCTCACCAAACCAAGGGTCGGAGAAATATTGTATCTCTACTTGACAACTTCAGCAGAAGCAGTTAGTTCGATGGTCGTTCAGGAGGATGAGAACCAAATCCATCGATCAATCTACTACACCAGCAAAGTACTTCATAATACCGAAGTTCGATATTCAAGGGTAGAGAAAATGATCTACACCCTAATCATATAAGCATAACAACTTCGTCCGTACTTCCAAGTCCATCCATTATAGTTCTGACGGATCAATCGCTGAAGGTAATCTTACACTATCCTAACACATTAGGATGAATAGTGAAGTGGATGGTAAAGCTAGATAAATTCGACATACAATACCAACCACGACCGTCCATAAAAACACAAGTTTTAGCCGACTTCATCACAGAATGCACAATAACCGATGATAAGTTGAGAGATGCAATTACGAAGGAGGCTGCAACTCTCGAACCCGACTCTAAGTTGATTTGGGTGTTGCACATTGATGGGGCGTCAAATGCTCAAAGCAGTGGAGCTGGCCTCATACTCATCAACTCAGAAGGGATAATCACTGAATACGTCTTTCGGTTTGACTTCAAAGCTTCCAATAATCAAGCTGAATATGAAGCTCTTCTAGCTGGCTTGAGAATGGCCAAAGAGCTCGAGATCGACAATCTGAAGGTCTTCACTGACTCTTAACTGATCGCGGGATAAGTCGAAGGTGAATTCAAAGCTCGGGATCCGATCATAGTGAAGTACCTTCAGAAGGTGAGAGATCTCGTGACGAACTTAAAATATTTCGAGATCTTTCACATACCAGAACTGAGAATGCTCGAGCTGACATATTTTCCTGACTGATGACAACAACTTATAATTCACTAGGCCAAACGTTCATGGAATGTCTCAAACAGCCCAACATCGATAAAGTCGAGAAAATATTGCAACTGACAGTCGAATCAAGCTGGATGGATCCGATCATCTAATATTTGACCGACGGGGTCCTCCCTGAGGATCCTGTGGAAGCAAAAAGACTTCGATGGACAGCTTCTCAGTATGTGATGATGAATGGTCGTCTCTTCAAGAGATCATTCTTCCTTTCCCTGCTGAAGTGCTTGGGACTGATGGATGCTGACTATACACTCAGAGAACTACATGAAAGAATTTACAGAAACCACTTAGGGGACAAGTCCCTAGCCTATAAGGTCTTGAGACAAGGATACTACTGGCCCACCATGAAAAAAGATGCAGCTGAATCCGAAGGTGCGAACCATGCCTAAGGTATGCCAACATACAGCATCAACCCGCTAGTCAGCTGACATCCATTGTCACATCCTGACCTTTTGCTCAGTGGGAATCAATATACTCGATCCTTTTCCCTCGACGTTCGGCTAGAAAAAGTTTATAATGATCGCAATCGACTGATTCACCAAATAGATAGAGGCAGAACCTCTAGCTCAAATCATCAAATGCAAAATGGAAGATTTTATCTAGAAATCCATCATCTGCATATTCGCGTTGTTGCATGCCATCATCACTGACAATGGATGACAATTCGACAATTAGAATTTCAAAAAATTCTATGCGAAGTTTCACATTACACATAAGCTTATGTCGGTCGGACATCCACAGTCAAATAGAGAGATTGAGGTGACTAACCGAACAATCTTGCATGGACTGAAGATCTGACTGAATGAAGCTAAGGGCCTTTGGGTCGAAGAGCTGTATCCAGTTCTATGGGCATACCGGATGACTTCTCGTATACCGACTGGAGAGTCTCCTTTCAACTTAGCCTACGGGATGGAAGTGATGATCCCGCTTGAGATCGGATTGCCGTCAACAAGAGTGGAGCAATATAGTGTGCCGAACAACTCCGAGTATCGGAGAGCTAATTTAGATCTCCTACCAAAACTCTGACATGAAGCTCAACTTTGCATGGCCACATACCGACAGAGGATAGCTTGGTACTATAATACCAAAGTCAAAGCAAAGGTTTTCCGATCAGAAGACTTAGTTTTGAGGAAAGTAAAAATTTCAAAACCCCTGGATCAAGGAAAGCTATCTTTGAACTGGGAAGGACTCTATAAGATATCGGCTCGAATGGGTGCTTATCGGCAACACTCAGATCAGGCACTTATCAGCTCGAAACTTTGGGAGGGTCGGCTATTCTTCGAATATGGAATGCCGACAATCTGAAGCTGTACCATCAATAATCTTTATACACACTATGAAATGCAATTCAGCTTCAAAATCATAAAGCTTAGTCAACCTTTCTTCTATTGAAATGTCGGTCCTCATTAAGGAGGCCGAAGCACCAAAGTTGCAACTTGGGATCTAACTTTCTGAAAAAATCAGAAACTAGTGGCCCAACTATCGACTATGTTCTGGTTCCTCTGCAGAACTGGCCTATGTACTTCAACAGGAGGTCAGCACTGACGACGCAGATTTTCTTCACAAAAGCTGTGCTAACCCCCATAGTCAACTCTCCATTGAAGCAACTAGCTAATTTGCCGACTTGGTATCAACTAAGAAAAGTAAAATGCCAAAACGATCAAGGTCGGATTGAAATTATACCAACTAGGCTATGGCTAGTCGAGGGATATTCGGCTTGCCATCGATTATCAGATAATTCGACGTACAAGCCCGACCAAACATCGAGCATGGGATATTCGACTTACAATCATTATCCTAATTTCTGTTAAGTATGTCAAAATGACTATGCGACTAATGAATATTCTATAAGACCTACCGAATGATCGGGTCACCGATTGATGTTCGATGGTTATTTTACATTGCAAACATTGTAGACATTCCAAAAAACAAGAGTTTAAACTTAGAAGGAAATACTTTAATTCACTATCAAAAATAGAGTTACAAAATTGGACCGAAGTCCGACTACAAATATCAGACTACAAAACCAAAAGGGTTGTAAAAGCACCGAACTAAGCTTCATCACCATTTTTGCTCCTTTGTTTGGGAGTAACATCGTCAACTTGAATGATTTTGGGCCTGGTTGGTGCTTCTTCTTGTGTCGGAGCGACTTCTTCAGCAACTATCTTTCGATCTTGGAGGGATGATGCTGCTCAAGTCGAGATTTGGATATAATTTTCCGACTGCATCTCGACCGTCTTCATACCTGATGTAATATAATGTGAAGCCACTTTCGAGGATCTCTTCCTTGAATTCTTTCGAACCTCGAAAATCTTTGACTGCCCGACCCAATGCTTTCCTTGCTGACTCTGCTTCCGCCTTTGCTACATCAGCATCGGCTCGAGCAGAGGATAATTCTTCTTCGGCCAGTGCCAACCTTTTCAAGCTGGCCCATGACGTCCACATTCAGCTTTGAGTTCTTCGATGCATCTGTCTCGCTCTCATCAAAGCTGGTGTATGGAGTGTTTCTTGCTCTTGACTTGTGACTCAAGAGCCAAAATAGCCTCGTGAGCTGACTTAAGTTCGGCCCCCGAGGATGCTAAGTCATCAGTTAGTCGGAAAACCTCCTCCTGAAGTTTGGCTTTTTGCTTTGCCACCGACTTGAGTTGTTCAAGTGCAGCTGCTTTCTCAACATCAGAGGCTGCCACTTTACTCTTCCATGCATTTTGGATGTTAGCGAACTTTGTGTAGCCAGCCTTCAGATCAGATATGTCGTGGATCAACTGCAGATAGAAGATAAGTCAAGTTTTAAAAAAAAAAAATTACTTACTCCGATGATCATCGGATAAAAGCTTGAAAATATCTCGACCACTGATCATTTCCTCCGTTGTTCCCAATCAACCAAAAGAAGGGTAGCTTGGCACAACCACTTGGCCAATGCAGAATTAGCCAAGACTGACTCATCGACAGGCACTTGAAGGTTGAAGTAAACCATATGACCCTCAGATGTTGCATCATCCGTCGATGCCATCGGAGCTTTTCCCCGATCCTTTGTCAGCGGCCCCATGTTTAAAAGTGAGGGGAAGCTTGAGCTTGATTGTGCCCTGACTGAAGAAGCAATTGGTGCAGCCATGGATTGTTCGGGCTCTCTTGACTCGGTCCGAACCTCCTCGGGTGGTGGGACTATCGATATTGTTTCGGCAGTCCCCCTTGCCGCCCTTTCCTTGGACGACACAGTAGGGAGCACTGTCGGAGCCGATAGTGCCATGACTGATTCAGGAACTAATGCTGACGGGGCATCGGGTTTCACAACCGACATTGAAGTGCCAACTGGAGCTGCTGCTTGATGCCTCTTCGATGGTTGTGAAGGCCTGGTCTCTGATGCTGCCCTCTTCTTGGCAGCATACTGACGAATGTCAGTGTTCGACACCCGCACTCTCTGCTGCATGGCTGCAATTACAACGGAGGTTAGTATGATTCAGCAAGTAAAAGCAAAATCAGAAATAGCTTACCGACTATACTATACCTAGACGAGGGATTGAACTAAGGCTGACGTCATAAAGGGCCTGTTCGATTATAAGGTCTTTCTGCTTCGGGACTGACATATCTTTCAGTCAATAAAAGTCCTCCCAATCATCGACCTCTACTCGACTGTTTTCGTTGGGCCTGATTCGTGGATCCCCCCAATGAGAAGAAAAATCCCAGGGAAGAGAAGAATAAACAAAGTCAAACTGGTTATTTCATCCATGGATGGATGATGGGAGATCGGTAATAAAGGAAAGGCCTTTTCGGAGGTTGAAGAACCACCACCCTCAAGCCTTCGGATAAGATCAGAAGATGAACAAAGCTCAAATAAGAGAAAGGCGGGGCACGATCGGTAACATCCGACACAGCAAGGCAAAGCTAATTATAAGTCGAACCGAATTTGGTACCAGCTGAGTCGGGCAAAGTCCGTATAATCCAAAATATTTCAGACAAATTTTGAAATTGAAAATCGAAGACCTGCTCGAAGATCTTCGATGTAGAAGGCCACTTGGCTCGAAGGTAGGTTATTCACTCGATTATCGGCCCCAGGAGCGAAAAGCTGAAATTGCTCCGACATACAAAACTGCTCTCGGAGCCATCAACATTCAATTCCGAAAGTGAAGAAACCTCCACATCCAGACTCAACTGAGATTCATCAGTCGGATTCTCCGATCGATCTTTCCGAAAAGGAGAAGCCCTGGCCATGAGGACAACTCTAAAGAAGACAAAGATTTTAGAGGAAAAGACTCAAAAGAAAGACAAAGTTGACCTGAAAGTTTAGAATGATAATTTTGGACGTTGGAGCAACAATCCGACAGAGTTCCA
Organism: Elaeis guineensis; assembly: GCF_000442705.2. Taxonomy (NCBI): domain Eukaryota; kingdom Viridiplantae; phylum Streptophyta; class Magnoliopsida; order Arecales; family Arecaceae; genus Elaeis; species Elaeis guineensis. The sequence continues at coordinate 120,472,585 of NC_026000.2, read as the reverse complement.
GCACCAAAAATAGTGAAAAGTAAAGATTTAACTGAGAGCGATTCTATATATATATATATAGGATCCCTCAACGGTCGAGATGAAGGTGGTCAAATCGAAGATCTACTAGATGACGACACGTAGCAACATCTAGATTGACCATTGATCAGACGGTTTGATATACCTATCTCAGATTAAGCCACGTCACCCCTATCCGCGTGAATAATTCTGATCCAATAACATTCGGACACATGAAACAAATCTACTTGTCAGAATCATATCACCTGATGCTGAATCAACTTTCCAAAATGATGTCTGACACTGACAACTGATACTGAATCATCTGATCAGTGTGACAGACGACTGTATCTGCCAACACGACAAAATAGTTGATATTCCAAATCTTAGAAAAAATGGCACTGAAATCGTGGCTCGATGTGATAGAACTCTCTTCGTCCAACGTGATAAACCATGTGACAATTTCATCTTCGAACCCAATGCAGTAGGAAGCATAGCCGCTCTCGAGCATCTCTTCCTTATATTTGATCGTACTCTCGAAAAAATGATGGCAGAGTCAGAATTCGACATGACAAACAATAACTCCTTCCATCCAAGGCAATTAACCACATCGCAATGCACGCGGTGACTCACCATTGGACTCGGGAGTGGAGGGCAATTATTGGGGTAAACCGACTGACCCCGACTTTAGTCTCCATAACTCTGACTATACATCGATCGAACAGACAGCTCTGATTCTTCACTGATTGATTGAACTAATTGTGCTGACCTACTAACGGCTGACCAAGTAAGTCCGATCAACCGACTAATATTCGACTATCAACTATCGATCAACAACAGATGACTTGACCATCGACATAACAGAATTAATAGCCGACGATCGCTCACAGATTCTACCGACATATGGTTGGTAGTCAACTCAGATATACCATAACTATCATGAACGGTTACCACCGCATATCACGATGCAATCATTAAAAATTAATGATTCACTACGTAATTATGGTCTGATGATTTAGCACTATAAAATATGGGATCACATCTGACGGTTACGAGAACCTCATCTATAAAAGGGATAAGAGAAATAGGGTTGGTAAGGCAATTTTGGGTCAAAACTTTGCTATTGTTTGCATTTAACTCTTGTTCACCAACTTTCCTCTTGACTTAAGCATCAAAGGGTACCACGTTGGACATAAATCTGATTAGTACAGATACTGTCTTGTAGGTGTTTGTTCTCGATGATAGGCGATGGGGAGTTGGCTGCAATAGTTCCTACTTTAGTTGTTGTAGCAGGAATGACAATCTGATCGTATCGGATTATAAATAAATCGAATAAAATATAAATCAAATCAGAAAACATCAAATTTAAATTTAATTTATTTATTAAATATATTAAATTTGAATATGATTTGTCTATTAAATAGATTATCCAATTCGATTTGTTTAATCTATTTAACCAATTTGATCTAATTTATTTAATCTATTCACTAAATAAATATCTTGTTTATCAATTCCAACCTGATCCGATCTTTCAAACTATGGGTCAGATTTTAATCTGTAGGTCAGATTTTAATCTGTAGGTCAGATTTTCAAACCTATTTATTATATAGATTATCCAATTCGATCTGTTTAATCTATTTAACCAATCCAATCTAATCTATTTAACTTATTTATTAAACAAATAATATATTTATCAAATCCAATTTGATCTGATCTGTTTAATTTGTTTATTTAAGAAAATTGATTATTTTTAGTCCAATACTATTTGAATTTTAATCCAAATATAAACATCAAAATCAAACATCAAAAATAAATAAACTTAAATTAATAGAGTTAAATAATAACAACAATCAAATGATCAATATAATATAAAAGACAATAGCAATTTTTTTATACAAGATTGCCAAGATTTAACAAATACAATAGCTTAAAAATGCCTAACTCCAAGAATTAGATATCCATCGTATAATGTTACATAAAATCCAAATAGAAAATTAAATATAGAGAAAATCCAGACCATCCTAATCTTCCTAGATTGAACAAAAATAACTAGCTAGAAATAGTTTTGGGCTAATTTCTTAGAAGGAACTAATCTTGGTTTCTGTATGAAGAATTTTAATTTTAACAATATTCAATTGAGTACAAAATATTGATAGAGAAAGAGTCAAAGATACAACCATATGGTATAATTTTAAATACATGCAACTACTTGTCCAGATTCTCATCTATATCAAGAATGATAATAAGATTACTGCATCTGAAAATTATTAGAATAGCAAAGAATAAAAAAGAAAGATCCATGCATATCTAGAAGAGAAAGATGAGGCTTAAATCTAATAATTAATTTGTAGCTAAATCAAAACGACTATATTCGGTTGCCAATTGAAGAAGACCATTCAAGATTGTTGCCATTAGAAATCACTGAATCATCAAACATATATCTAAACATCATCATAGCCTTTGCATACAAACCTTAAAGCAATCTCCAAATTGCTTAAAATCCCAACAAGTACCTAAAATTCCAAACAAAAACAACATAGCAATATCCATTATTCTTAGTCAAACAAAAATCGAAAAGAAGTTTCAAATAAAATACAACATAACAAGATAATATGTCCAAAAAATATATGAACAACATAATCCAAAAAAGAATGTATAACCATGATTCACCTCATTATAGGTTGGGATCAATATTGAACAAGCCTTGAGTTAATTGGGTTTCATTGATGGAACTGAAATTCTTGACATCTTCTACAATCTCATCTAACTCAAGTTTCAAAATATCTATATTAAAAGATTATAATGGTTAATAATAGACATATTCAAAAAATATATATAATATCAATACAATGATTAAATCATATATTTTTTTTTTCAAATATCCAATCTCGAGTGTAAATCACGGCCTCAACGCATCTAATTTAGGTGCACTACAATACTGATCAAGTACCTACCCATCAATACTAAAAGCAAATTTAGAGACAACTATAGATATTGAAATAGTTAAAATATCACGTGTCATGAGAGAAAGATAAAGATATGAAAAATGATTGGCTTTTCAAAATTCAAGGATGTCCAAATTAGACTTCCTATCAACTTTTGGCTCATCTAAGTATAACTCCAAATGAGATTGTTGTGCAGTAGTCATAAATTCAAAGCTTTCAAATGTATCAAAATCCTACATTATTATAAAAATAAAATAAGTTATTTATTAGAACTAGTATCATGTACAAGGATAATAAATTTATTTTGATAAATAAAAATTTATGTTATCTTAAAAACATCTACATTTTTACATGGCTTTGAAGTCTCACAAGAAGTACGACTATCAATGTCTGCATTAGTTAATGTATCAATAGTTGGAGTTTTAGAAAAAAAATTATATACTGATTGAAGAGAGAACATATACAATCATAAATGCATACAATCTCGGTACAGTCATATCCATATTACTTTCTATAATAATACTTTACAAACTTGAATTTATATCAAGGATTCAAAATAACTACCATGACTAAGATTAAACAATGATCTGATCAATATTTTTTAAATTTTTCATACATTTGCCATATCATTTATTGCATGAAAGTATCTACACTCTATCTCTTGTCTTAAAGTAAGCTCAATCAAAAGATATAAGGAAAGTATAAATTTGTCGTAGGATATTTAATTTAAAAAAATACAAGAGTAGTATCATAGAATATACTTAACAATTTATTAATCTTCATAATTTTGTTCTACTCTTCTTCAGATGGACAATGCTTGTAATTGGAGTCACTTAATTTTAAATAAAAAAAACATGACAATAAATAAGAGTACTGTCTAGCATCAAAAAAATTGAATTCTATATTATGAAAATATCTCGTCTTAAGCTCCTTTTACTTTCTAAAGATACTTGTCTAACACATTCCAAAAACTTTTATTTCCAAACTTGTCAACCTCTCACATATTTAATACATGGAAGAACTCACTATTTGAGTAAAGTATATTTTCAAATTAAGTTGGATCTTTAACATATCAACAAAAATATCATTTACAATGTATTATCCAAGGTCATACAAAATAACTATTTTTCAATCCTTCAATCAATTAACAAACTATAGATTATTTCATAGAAAAATATGTCATTTTGCAGAGAAGGCATGAAATGAAAGTTAAGAATTTTCTTTTGCAATAGCCATTCTTCATCAGCAGTAATAGAGGTCCATAAATCTGAAGTCAAGCTCATCCTAGAAGGAATTGAGTATAAACATAACAATAACTTTTTCTTCTCTTTTTTATATAATTTCAACATATTTGCCTTTATAGTATTCCTTGATATTAACTTGACGTCCTCACAAACATAAGCAAATAAATATATAATACCTTCATACTCAAAAAATTGAAATGGTATATTATACTTGATAATTGCAAATGTTAATAATTCACAAATATTTTTAGGATTAAATTTACTAGACTACATTGATATGGATTCCTGAGATTATGATAAAATCATCTATCCCACATCATAATTCTTTGTACAATTCTCTATTTGCTGTTTTAAATTCTCAATCCCAACCTCACCACCAAAATGAGATTCCATACCATACTTGATGTATTTGCAATTTTTTTTTGTTGCTTCATTTATATGAAAATATTGATAAACAGGTGAAGTTAACTTTCTTTTATATTTACTAATAAAATCACCTATTACAGTTGTATGTGAACCTATAGATGTTGATACATTGGCACCATCATCATCACTTCTCAGATCTATATTGATGATAGACTCTTTGTCCATCTATATCATATAATAAAAATTTATATTAACCATAAAAAAATTAAAGATGATTAGAACATCAAAAAAAGGAAGAGAAAGAGGAGGCTAAGATTTAGTATTTAGTCTGTAACTAAATCAAAATGACAACAATCGATTACCTATAGAAGAAGGCCATCCAAGATTATTATTGTTAGAAATAGTTCAATCAGCAAAAAGATATCTCAAATCATCATAGCCTTCATATACAAATCTTGAAGCAAACTTTCTTAGCGCACATAGCCTATGTGCACATTTGACATTCAGCATAAAAAATAAAAATTAAAAAGATACAAAACAGTAATCATAAATTACATGTTTAAGCTAGAGCAACTAATCCAATTAAAGCAATTATAGTAATTAATCAAAAAAATCAAAATAAAAAAAACCATAGTAACACTGTAACAACCGATCACGAAATAAATAAGGAAGAAAGCACCAATCAGATTCAACTTTCCAATTTCTGTCAGTCACAAAAAAAAAAAAATCAAAAATCTAGATTAAGGATTAAGGATTAAGAATAATATATCTTGGAAAAGGATTAAACAAGCATGAAAGGAGGAAATGGAGAAAAAAAAATCCTATATCTCGAATGGCCAATCCCTTTCAATGACGGTCGTTGGGGAAGAAAGCGTCAACTACCAAAAGAGAAAAATGAGAAAAACCAAAATACTCTAAATCTTGAGTGGTCAAGGCACCAAGTGGCACAAGCCTTCCCTCAGCGATGGCCAAGTGCCGATAAGCCCTCCTCTTAAGGATCGATGATGAAAGAAGATTGAAGGAGGAAACTAAGGGAGGGTTGGCTTTGCAATTCACCAGACCGCCATTAGGAAGGAAACTGGAAGCACGGACCACTGAAGGAGGAGTGGAGGAGCCCCAGCCGCCATTGAAAAATGGGAAGGAAGCTAGAAGCACCGGCTATCAAAAGAGTGGAGAAGCATCGGCTATCAAAGGAGTGGAGGACCAAAAGATGGAACCCAAACCCCTCGATCGAGAAGACTAGAAGTCAGACCAAAGGAGCAAAGATTGAAAGAGAAGAAACACCAAAATAGTTGAAGCTTTTAGTCTTCGATACTCGAATGTTTTAGCTTTTAAGCGATATAAGTTTATGGGTTATAATTCGACTGGACCCGACCTAATCTATCCCAACCATTTATTAAACGAATTAAACGGACCAACTATCTGAAACCTGAACGCAATCCGATCATTAAATAGGTTAAATAAGTCAAGCTGTTTACAATCTGAATCCATTTAATCTAAATTCGAACATGTCTAAAGTGGGTCAAAAGCAGATCAAGGATGGATGGATCAGGTCGATTTTTGCCACCCCTACTCTCTACCTTCCACACCGTCTCCCCTATTTCTCCTTCCCATTTTCTAACCTTGTCCGACGAAATCTATGCCGTTAGATCCCCATTTGATGGCCTTGCGTCCGCCCTGTAGCCTGGCTCCCCCAGAGAGACGATGACGACGACAGCGCTCTGTTGGCCCCCTATAAATAGCAACTGCGAGGTGCAGGGGGGAGGGTGGAGAGAGGAGAGAGAGGTGGATCGGAGGAGGTCGGGAAGTCCACTATATGGGTGGTAGAGAACGGGGGGTCGAGTGGAACGGGCTCGTCGTCAACGAGGCACCACCAATCAGCATCGACGTCCGGGCTCTCCAGCGTCAAGAGGACGTAGAATGTGGTGGCCAAGGCTGCTGCCGCCTCACGCAAGTGATGACATCATGGAGTGCCACCGGTGACTATGATGAGGATGAGGATGACATGCCCTCCATGGTCAGCGGCGTCGGGTTCTGGTACGGCACAACTCGATCGGAGGCCAACAGCAATGGCGGCATGATAGTTACTGGCCGGATCAGTTGGGTGGTTCAGAAGTGGCTGCATGTAATAACAAACTGGCAGCTCATTTTAACAAAATAACAAACTGGCAGCTGGAGCTGGCAGTTCGTTATAACAAATGAGATGAGCCCTGAGCTGTGGGAAGCCATCTCTTATTAACAGCCAAGATGCAATAGAATGGAGGCATGCTGAGTTGAAGCTTTTCCTCCTTATTTTCATCTTTCCAATCTCTGTTTTCTATTCTAGGCCCCCTTCCAGTACCATTGAGAAGGTCTCGCCGGAAGAATTCATGCAGCTGAAGGCGGTGCTTGGGAAACTGCGTGCAGAGTTGGCTCCATTGTGGACTGGAAAAGATTCACCGACGATGAGTAAGCACATCTTTTCTCGACGATTGGATCTTCCATCGTATGATGGATCCATTGATAAAAAAAAAAAGGTTGTACAAGGCAAATTTGTATTTCCAATTCCATGGCATGAGCGACAGACACAAGGTGGCGACAGCTTTCTTCTACCTTCACTCAGAAGCATTGTAGTGGTTCTGATGATATACCAATACACAAGAAGCTGTCAGCGACACCAAGCTCAGAGCCGCTCTGATCAGGCGGTTTGGCATCTATGATGATCCCCATGCTGCACTATGCAAACTACGACAGATGGCATCGACGACGGATTATCAACGCGAATTTGAGAAATTTGCATTCAGGCCGGCGAGTTGCCGGATAGACATCTATTGGGAGCCTTCTTGAGCGGTCTGCATGATAAGCTACAGATAATGGTGCGAGCCTTCTGTCCTGTGACGTTGGTGGATTCTATGGAGCTTGCTCGGTACTTGGGATGGGAGAGTTCGTTCTTGAAACCTCCACGTTCTGATCGACCATCAAAATCCAACTCTTCTGATTCTTTACATCAACTAGACCTCCACCAGTTTCAAACTCTGGTTCTTCTCTCTGTCCACCTCCACCTTGACCTCTTACACCACCACAACTTCAACGACTTCCAGCTAAACAGTTGTCTGCAACCGAACATGCTTATCGCACAAAAAATAGCCTCTGCTATAGTTGCCGAGATAAATGAAATTGCACTCGTAAATGTAAATCCTTGTCTTACATACAGATTCTACCAGATAAGTTTTTTATGATTGCCTAAATGTTGATAACTGTTAGAAAATTGGGTAGGATGATGCATAGATTACAATAATTTTTTGAAGAGCAGCGGAAACGATTCGGGTTAAACTCTTTAAACCCACGTACATTAGATCTCATCTAATCCTACCTGAGCCTAGGAAAAAGACATGCATATAATCTAAAAATTAAAATAAAAAAAGATCAAATCTCAATATTTTGCACGGATTGAAATACACCACTACTGATGATTTTAGATCCAAAGTCCTTGAGCGTACACATATCCGATCTCTACAGATATCCACCAAGATCAATCTTGAATCTTTTTTCTGTGATAGATCTTCTTCTCTGAATAGGATCTTAGCCTCTTTGAATCTTGATCTTGATTGCAATCATTTGATGCATTTTTTTTCTTGTTGAATTTTAATCAGTTGATGATGATCATGGAGAGGATGGAGAGGTGAGATGGAGAGAGAGATCTGATTTTAATCAATAAATTTCAATTATTATGAAACCCTAAGAGATCATCTCTTTATATAGTCCCTTTCTTGATTCTAAATCAAGAACCAATCAACCTAAAAAGGCTAGTTCTTATCTCATAAAGATTTTACTTTTTAATCTAATTATTTCTAAAAAATATACTTAATTGGTATGGACTTCACTTACTTTGACAAGTAGATGGGGCACTCCTCAGCAAATAAGGCAAACTGAGTGGGCGCCCTTAACTAAAGAGGCAAATAGTTGGGGTGCCAACTCTCGACACCCCTTTCTAGGGTTTTTGACACAAAAGAGGGGGCGTGGCCCCCTCTCTCTCTCTCCTTCTACACCAAGTCAAAAAAAAGGGGTGGGCCCCTCTCTCTTCCTCATGCCACTCCAAGGGGTTGGCGTCCTTGGACTTGCCAAAAGGGAGGCTTGTGCCTCTTCTCTTCTTTCCATCAATTCCATGCTACAAAAAAAATAAGAAAAAAGAAAATAAGAGATTAGTTGTCAACTCATTAACTTAATCCAATCTTTTTGGACCCATAAATAAGTGTTCTACTAAACCCAAATCAAAATGAACTTACATTAGATTCAAAACAATGGACTTGATCCAATCCTTATCTCATAAAAAATCATAGTTCAGAGAAGAATTAGATTTAATCATATGCTAATGTGGTTTTTAAATCCAATAGGATTTCAATAAATTCTAATCCAATTATAACTTCACAAGTCCAATTGATAAATTCAAGATTAAATCTTTTAATATGTGATCTATAGATTCTATTCTATCGAGTAGTGAGATATATTGTGATCTCCATCACAAATTATCGAAACTCCTTTCGATGGATTGAAATAATTTAGCTCTATCCTTCGAGGGTTATTGATCATCAAGATGATGCTGACATCTAGAGTACGTAGTGGCAATCAGTAGAATAAAAATGTGAACCCTAGGTGCAGTTATCATATGATTCAATCCTTCTATCATGAGTTCTGACCTGATGGAGGTCATGGAGAACTCGTTAGACCCATCGTCAGTCATATGCTAAATTAACTCGACTCGAGTTCATTTGTAAATTCTGTGAAAACTCTTTTTTAGTGTTATACTTATTTTGATCAAAGACTTTCTGAACTCAGTCTCGCAAATCGCATAGAATTTTTTTTTCTACCAAGATCGATAGATTCCATCTAGGTGCATCTTACTTCAAACAGCGAACCTAGACCTACTGTAGCAATATGTAAGCAAGGGTCTGAATAGCTAGGGATCAAAAAAACATGCAATAAAATTATAGTCTCACTGCGAATAGTCAATGACATCGTAGATCAAAAGATCACTCACACTACTACAACATCAAGTCAACCACTGATAAGTGACTAGACATCCAAGTAGTTTTTTATATTAGTCACATTAGTATAAGTTGTTCTCTAATAACCACCCATACCTTCACTCCACTATCCCTACACTGCAGACTCAAAACTTATCTGTCCATAAAAGAGATGAACCATGCATCGATCTCGAATGGATTGATCACTATCCTCTGTGATGATTCTTCGATCGGGAGTATTTCAAACTAACCACTAATTAATGTATGTCCCAAATTCTTAACATCTTAAGAATATATAAAGATCATCTTTGTTAATTTCTAGATATATCATAGACACATAAATATGATTGAAAAAGAAAACCTTTATTAATATAAAAATATTATAAGTATAAAATTAAGTCTTAAAATTATAAAATATGTCAGTCAATAATTACTTTTAGGCAAATATTAACAAACTCTCACTTGACCTAAAGCTAATTGGCCATATACCTAAGACCCATCTTCTCAAGGTGAACTTTAGTCTTTTATGGCTGAGAGACTTGATCAATGGGTCTGCCACATTATGAATGGAGTCGATCTCTGTACCTTGATAAATTCTTCTCAAGATATTGCATATGATGTGAAACCGCTGCTCTATATGTTGGACTTCTATGAGATCTGGACTCCTTAGCAAGGGCTATGACGCTATTGTTGTTGCAGTACAATGTAATGGCATCTGATGGCATCACATCTAGTTTCACAATGAACTTCTTAAACCAAAAGGCTTCCTTAGCAGCTTCAAGATGGTGGTGTACTCGACTTCATAGTCGAATCTAATGATCGGTTGAGCTAACCGCACTACCATTATATAAGAAGATACACCCTGATGTAGACTTTCTATCATTAACATCAGTCATGAAGTCTGAATCGGTATATCCTTCAACTTTTAGCTTCGATCCTCCATCAAAGATCAATAACAAATTCTAAGTCTTTCTCGAGTACTTAAAAATATTTTTCACAGTAATCCAGTGTTCTTCATCTAGATTTATCTGATATCTGCTGTGACACTCATGGAAAGGAATATATCAGGTCGTATACATAATATAGCATACATGAGGCTCCTATTGTCGAAGCATAAGGGATCTTACTCATATGCTAGATCTCTTCAAGTGTATCAGCACACATTATTTTGGAGAGATGAATGCATGTCTAAGAGATAAAAGACTCTCTTAGAGTTTTTCATACTGAACCTCTTAGCACCTTCTCTATGGTTATTCATTGTAGACCTTTATATCAAGAATGTAGAAAGCTTCTCCTAGATTTTTCATGATGAATTCTTTTGATAACCATATTTTGATCGATGTCAGAAAAATATCATCTACATACAATATGAGAAATGTGATAGTGCTCTCACTGATCTTTTTTATACACACAGCTCCTCTTTATTTTTGATGAAATAAATATTTTGATCACATCATTAAAATGAGTGTTCCAACTCGAGATACTTGCTTGAGTCTATATATGGATCTTTACAGCTTGCAGACCTTGTGATCACTATCATTGGATGTGAAATACAAAGACTGCTCTATATAGATATCTTTCTCAAGATATTCATTTAGGAAGATAGTTTTCATATCTGTCTATCAATATTTTAATCATGAAAAGCTGCTATCATAAGTAGAGTATGGATGGATTTCAATATGGCCATGGACAAAAAAGTTTTATGATAGTCAATGCCTTCACATTGACTATAACCTTTCACAACCAACCTTACTTTATAGTCTCTACCTAACCATCCGACTTAATTTTTCTTTTATAAATCCATTTACACCCAATAAGTACAATACTTTTGGTGGATCTACTAGGATAAATCTAGTTGGAATGCATGAAGTTAATTTCTGACTTCATCGCTTCCATCCATTTTTCGAAGTCAATATTTAATGTTACCTCATCATAGGTCTTAGGATCATTCTAATGTCCTTATTTCTACAAAGAATGCTTCCTCTAAATCTTCTATAAGAATACCTAATACCTTTCAAGAGGATGGGAGATCCTAATTGATCTACGATGTGGAGAAGGTATCACATCTACTGACTCACTACTGGGTTCTGGTTCTTGGATTCAATGCTCTTTAGAGACTTTCTCCTTGAGCTCAATCTTCCTCCCACTATCTCTATCTTAGATAAACTCTTATTATAAGAAGACGGCATGACGGCTTACAATCACATTATAATCTTTAGGAAGATAAAAATAGTATCCTATAGATTCTTTAAGATATCCTATAAAGTGAGTCCTAAAGGATCTAGCCTCTAACTTATCCATCTACTGTCATTTGACGTGGACCGGACATCTTCAAATCTTAAGGTACCTAAGAGTTGGCTTCTTACTATGCCATAATCGTATGGTGTGGTAGGAATAGATTTAAAGAAATCCAATTCAAAAAATAAATCGTAGAAAGTAATACATATTTTAGAGAAAGATAGGAAGGTCTGTGAAGCTCATCATGGACCGAACCATATCTAATATGGTTCGATTTTTTCTTTTGGATATCCCATTGAGTTGAGGTATCCTGAAGTTATCCACTGTGAGACTATGCCATTATCCTTGAGATAGATCCAAATTTTTTACTAAAGTATTTTCCTCTTAGATCTGATGGAAGAACATTTATGAATTTTTCATCTATTTTTCTACTTCAAGTCCGAACTCTGAATTTTTTAAAGGCTTAGACTTACGATGCATCAAATACATAAATCCATATTATAAATAATCATCGATAAAATTATAAAGTAGATATAGCCATCCATGGCTTGTACATCGAATGGACACACATGTTAGTGTATACCAGAGCTAATATCTCAATGGCCCTTTCCCCTTATCATACAAAGCATAGCTTGACTATTTTTTTTGAAGATATGATTCACAAACGAATAAGGTTTGAAAGTCAATGGTCTGAGAAGATATCTTTCTCCAGTTTGTTGAGTCTGTCCTCTCCTATATGGTCTAGTCTAAGATGCCATAGATATTTTTGACTAATTCTATCTCTAAACCTTTAAACCCTATAGCATTCACAGTTTGCTTGTTGATATTGACACTCACATCCACATGCAAATGATAAAAATCATCAATCAAGAAAGCATGTGTAATAATTTTATTTTCAAAATAAATTGAATATATATCTTTATTGAAATAAAAATTATAATTATCCTGTGCTAGCATAGATATAAAATTAAATTCTACGACTATAGGTATATAATAGCAATCTTTCAAAATTAAACTAATTCTAATAGTAATCGCAGAGGGTAGATCCCGACGGCTATAATAGCAATGCTTACTCTATTGCCGATCTGAAGAATGATCTCGCCTTCCTTCAGCCTTTTACTTCTTCAAGACCATACATAAAAGTGGACAAATGAGCACTTGAACTAGAATTTGAAACCTAACTAGAAGAAGAGGAAACCATTATATTAGGAATGTCAGACATACCTTATAAAGTGCATCCTTCTTCCTACTCTTGACAGTCGCCAGATAGATCAAACAGTTCCTTTTCTAGTGGCCTTGATATTGCAATAGAAATACTTTTTCTTATCGTCATCTTCTTTGAAATCTGCTTCTTGGGCTTGGTTCATTCTTTTGCTTCTTCGTAGACTTCTTCTTCTTCTTGAAAGAAGATTTTCTCTTAGAGGAAGTCTGCTCCACAGTCAAAATTGTACTCCTTAAATTTTTCAAGATGTCCTCTGCTGTTACCAGCAATTCAGTAATTCGAACAAAGTGCTATCAATTTTATTTATATGGTAATTCATGATGAACTGTCCATACAAATCAGAAAGAAATTGAAGAATCAAATCCACCTGTAATTTCTTGTCCATGTTCATACTGAGCTTCTGAAGCTCTTAATGTCCTCAATCATTATCAAAAATGATTATTGGCAGACTCTCCATCATGCATTTTTGCTTAAATAGTCTTTAGGAGATCTCAAAGCAAGCTATGTGACTTTGCTTATCGTATAACTCTTGTAGGTGAGTCAGCATCTCTTTGACAGTCCTCATATCTTCATGCTGTCACTGAAGATCTTGGACATGGATGCTAAAATATAGCACTTCACCTTTTATCCTTATCCATCTACTTCTCAAGTGTGGCTCGTTGATCAGGAGATGAACGAGCTGGTAACATAGGTGCATCTTGGTCAAAGATATGGGTAAGTTTCTCAAAATTGAGAATGATTTTCAAATTTAGAGCCAGTCTTTGTAGTTTGTATTGGTCAATCCATTGGTATCGAGGATACTAGCTAAGAGATTTGCACTCGACATAGTTATCTATAGAGAGAATAGTTTCTAGTTAGATGTTTGTAAAAATATTGGTTCTAAGAATTTTAAAAATAAACAAGGCTTCCATTATTTCCTCGAATCTCCTATACTCCTCAGATGGAGAAATGAAAATCATATTGGATTGATTTCAAATGGATACTGCAGTCCTATTAGTCTATACACACCTCACCTAATAGTTATTGGTGAGTATATAAAATGAGTGGACAATACCTTGTCCATTGCTTCACTAAGCAAGATGCATAGGCTTAGCCTCTAAGTCCTGTGTTTCACTTAATAGTTATTGGTATATTTCTTAGTTAAGTCAGACTCATTATTTACAGTGGGTGCAAAATCATCATTGAACCCTCATCTAACAGTTATTGGGCCCAACATCGTCTCTACCTCGGGGCATCAAATGCCAATAGAATGATTGTACCTTTTGATGCAACTAATTACTGTAACAATAAAAACGATCAACATCAGGAAGGCATCCGCATCTCTACAATGATCGAAGACCTCTAGACTTAATATTCATGAGGAGCTTTAGGTTTAGGTCTCTTCTAAATCAGTAGATCTGACATTTAACTAATCAAATTAAGTCAGTACATCCACATGTCTGACCAGTCTAGTCAGTATGAGTGAACTCGAGTCAACAAGCAATCTAGTACGAAACGAATCTTTCAAAATGATCAAATAAATTAAGATGAGTGGGGTCCCTCCATTGCTTTCCTTAGACACCAATCCAATTGGCCAGATTAGACAACAGAACCAATTAAATCACCACCATCTAGATACTTATCTTAGACACTAAATTAGTTGATTAGAATTAATCTGATTAATATATTGAAATGGATATAAACCACTGAGCTAAATTTGATCTTGAGTCAATCAATTCACATCAAAATATAAATCGATGTGACCAACTATAATTAAACTTGATTTTGAGCCTCTTTAATCTAATCCTAATCAACTGTTTATTAGGTTCAATTAACTGTTCAAACTGACAATGGGTTCTAGTCTGATCTAATCAATTGACCCTAATTATAGTTTGATCATTAGGTCTAATTTGTTCAACCCACATCCACATACAATAATATAATTTTCAAATTTTAAAAATAATTTTAAATTATATTTCATTGTATGTATTAATGGCTTATGATCGTGAAACAGTTTCAGATCTAAACCTAATGTCATATATCACATATATATATTTTAGATCTAGACTAAAAAATATATCATATATATATATATATATATATTAAATTTTAGATCTAAAACTAAAAAATATATATATTAATATATATATAATTAAATCTAAAATAATGATTAAAATATTTTAAAAATATTTTTCAAAAAATCATGCACATCAAACTAGGATAATCTTTTGAATATAGGGGGTAAACTTTATATAATATAATTTAATGTGAAATTTAATCATTCTAATTTTAGATCTAAATATAAATAAAATATATCATATATATCAAATTATTAAAAAATATGTAGGCAATTTTATGCATATATTTGAATTTTTTTTGAAAAAAATTACAGCAAAGATAATTAGATTAATAAATTAATCTAATATTAGATTAATCAAATAATCTAATTAGATTAATCAAATTAATCTAATATTAGATTAATCAAATTAATCTAATATGCATATGATCTAATCATCAAATCAACCTACTCTAGAATCTATGATATGTTATATTGCATACAAAATCTGAAAAATACTGAAGATAAAATTAACATGCATGTATGTGAATAGTAGATCACATCTACTTCTAATTTGAGTTCAAAACTTGATATCTTTTCATGGATCGATGATCACCGCTACTGAGAACATGGTAAAGAGAATCTTTGCTGATTGCTCACAACTGTATATGCATTTGGCCTTTATGAAAATCTTGAAGCTTCGATCTAATCGATCTTCTTGGGAGTGCTAGCTCGCATGAAGACCTTCTTAGCTGATCTGGATCTTTTTTTAAATCTTGAAATCTTTTTAGAGATTGAAGATGGACTTCTGGAGGAGATGAAGAGGTGAAAAAAGATAGAGAGAAAAATAATTTTTCTCTTATTTATTCTCTCTTTCCAAACTCTTAAGACCAAAAATTTAGAATTCAGATTTTTGCACACACACCAAGAGAAAGGACTCTCCTTCTCTTTTCATGCCATCAACCCATACCCAAGGACTTCTCACATGAAAGCCCTTTTCTTTAGCATCTTACATGCACAAAAGAGAGAAACAAACCTCCTTTTTATAGGCATATAATAAGTTGGGGGAGGAGTCCTAAGGATCTTGGACTCTATCATAAGATGTCACCTCCTCTCATAATTTCATACCAAACCATATCCAAAAAAATATGGAACACTCCTTTTTATATTTTTTTCATGATGAAAAATATCCTTAAAATATCACACATATAAGGAGAAAAAAATAAATTGGCATAAAGAGATTCATTTGGATGAGAACAGATTCTCTTGATAAAGAATATTTTAAAATCTAATTTCAAAATCTTTCTTTTATCAAAACTAAATCAAATTTAGATGTGAGATAGAAAAAGAAAAGGACTCTTTGGTGTGAAAAAATCTTATACAAAATAATTTTGTGCATGAAGATACATGGTGTGCAAACTGAGTTGGTGTAAGAGAGAAGAGTCCTAATCCAATATGGACTCTAAGTTTCCTTATTTGGATCCAAACCAAATCACATCTAATTTAGCCCAAATAAAATATATAAAACTTAATTTAATTAGGTTCATAAATTTTTAATTAAATTTTAATCAAATTAGAAATTGATGGAATCAAAGTTCTGATTAAATCAGGAATACTTCTCTCTTAAAGATTAGGTTATCTCATAACCTAATTAGGTTAAACCTAATTGAATCCAATCTAATTAGATTTTATTTAATCTTCTTTGCTCAATCAAATTGAGCTAATTAGCAATCTAATTACTAATTAATCTTTTATTAATTTATTAATATTTGATAAATTAATTTATTATAATTTTTATATAAGATTAACCATCAATCAAATTGATGATTAAGCCTTTAAATGATTCTCAATCATTGATCAGCCACATGATCAGTCAGAAATTTTTTTGAGTGTGATCCTATAGGTTCGAACCTAAATCGATAGCATAAAAATATTTTTTAAATCAATCGATGTAACTATCTAGCAATGATGATCTGACGTTCGGATAGATCGAATGAAGGCGAAGCAACATTCAAGAACCTATTAGTGTATGGTTACCATATAATTCATCCTTTGACCCTAATGCTCGAGGAATATCTAAGATTTAACTATCAGTCTTAGATAAACCATCTACATTGTATGTCAATCTTTTTCAAATTCATCACATGGATTATCCAGACCTAGATTTTGCTAAATTGAAATACACTGATGCATATCTCCTACTAATTCAAAGGGGCCAATCACATCTTGACTTAAACACCAACTTGACAAGTACTTGACTGCATCCAAAAATCTTCTGTCACTGAATTAAAAACTCAGTTAGTCTAGTACTAAAAATAGTGAGTTGCTTGCAAGTCACTATGGTGATCTCAAGTCGGAGGGACACTTATACCCATATCCTTTATGACCTACCCTTGACAGCAAAGTGCTCCGTAGTTGGTCACGTACAGTAACGACGTACTTCATATCTCATCTACATGCTATACCAGTGTCTCGACATCATTTGGTTATATAGACAACCAATGCATATAGCTCACAATGACCTACACTTGATATCGCTATTGTCCTAGTAATAGCATATCGTTTGATCATGAACTAGTTTAAGGACTACGCAATAAATCCTTCTTTATCGATCAAAGTAGTCCTAAGAACTTCATCATAACATAAGAGTTCGTTAGAAGATATATCTTTATGATAAAAAATATTAAATAACTTTTATTATTTATCAATTCACATACATTTATAATTAGCACAATCATCAAATGATTGACTTTAGGACATATTTTTCAACAACTTCACTTAGACTAAAGTCAATCAGTATAGTATTATATATCCATCTTCGATTTATCATCTCAAAACTTTTAGATGGTGAAATTTTAGTAAATGGATTGGTCAAATTCTTTTTTCGTCAATCTTCTAAAGATTGATGTCACCTTAACAGATTTTTTGAATAAAGTGATAGTGATTCAAAATGCTTGATAAACTAATGAACTTCGGTTTCTTAGCATAAACTATGGCTTCGATGTTGTATAATATAGTAGAATCATCATCGAAGGGTGCTACTCCTAGCTTGCTAGTGAACTTGTACAATCACATAGCTTTCTTGCAAGCATCAAATGTTGCAATACATTCTGTCTCATAATTTGAATTGGCTATATTATCCTGTTTGGAACCTTTCCAGCAGATTGCTCCATTATTTAGGATAAAGATGTATTCTGATATATTCTTGCTATTATTATATCCAACTAAAAATTAAAATCAAATTTCATAAGTTTTAAGTCAGATTTTTCATAACTGAATCAGCGATCCTTAGTATTTCTCAAATACTTAAGGATGACCTTCCAGTGATTCTCATCCAGATCTTGCAAGTATCCACTTACTATCCTAATAAGCAAACCATATTCGATCTCATACATGGTGTACATGATAGAATAAATTTTACTGATAAACACCCTACGTATGTTGGACTGAAAAAATCCAAGCAGCCCCTTAGATCTATCTCTATAGATCTTTATCCTTAGGATAGGAATATTTTTTTCAAGTCCTTTATAGAGAACATGATAATAGCAAAATCTTTATTCTTGTAATATAAGAATATCATTGATGCAGGACAATCCTAAAGAAGAGAGAAAAAAAATTCTAATGATTAAGCTCTCTTCTATTCATCAACAATAAATTATGTCTGGCAGAGCATCATTATTCCCAGGACAGACAGTATAATTGCCTATACTTTGTTCAGAAGGCGTGGTTGATTGATACGAGATCAAAGTGAGATAAATCTAAATGATGTAGATGAATGCTATTGTAGAGATCAGTAAATAACTAGCAATAAAAAGTACATAACAGATAGCAAAATTAAATATGCTCATGAGTAAATCAAAAAGAAATATGAATGAAATGAGAGAGAGTAAAATATTAAATTGTGAGAAAATTCGAGAAGATGATAAGAATTCAGATTGTGATAGTTGAGAAACTACCCTAATTAGAGCTCTTAATTTTTAACCAAACAATCTATCGATAAAGAACTAGATCTTTACCAGATCTAAAAAAATAAAAATAAAAGATCAACTGAAAAGAAACGAAGGTCCTCGATAGCATATGATCTGTAGAATAAGAGATTATTCTTTTCTTTCAGCATGATAGATAAAAATTTTAAAGGAGACAGATCTTCTCTTGATGGAATAGCTTGCATGGATAGATGATGGAGTCATTCGGGGTCGTAGGAATACTAAATCTCAAGTACATAAAGGTTAAGGATAGGATAGAAAGTGGGCCTCATATCCTTTCCTTGTGGGGTGATTTTAGGTCTCACACCCTCTCCCTTCGGAGCGATTGACACAAGTATTTGTGAGGTTTGTAAAATTATTTATTGCCTCTTCATGAAAGATACAAAGATTTATATAAGACTCTAGGGATCCTATTTTTTTAGAAATTTTTATCTTTTACAAGAAAAAATCAGCTCTCACACAAAAAAAAAAGCATTATGTCTGATTTTCAAATAAACTAATCTATCATGAAAAAAAAATTAGTCTTCAACAAAATAAGTAAGTAGCCAAGAACTCTTAAAAAATCTTAGAAAAAAATAGAACTCCATGTGGGTGCTTGATGCTTGGCACAACTTGATATGAGAATCTTTGGGCACGGTACATGCTAGCATGCATATTTCTTCTCTGGGCATGTGGAGAGTGGTGGCTCCAAAGTGACGTGGAAAAATCCAAGTATGATCCTATAGACCCAAAACTAAATGCATCGAAAACTTATTGACTGAAAATAAATAATTGAAGTAGAGTCAATCTAATGGAGCTTCTTTGATCCAAATCGAATCTAAATCAAGTCGCTGGCTTCTGATGGCTCTAGTATCCGCATCAATTCTTTCTAGGTGGGGAGAACTCGATCCTGTCGAGTGTGGATCGATTTTACTCTAGTGACATTCAAGCAGATCGAGATCAATGTACTGTAGCTCTTCTCGAGTGATCTAGATATCTTTAAACTCCGATCGACCTCGCCATCTGATCAAATACCGCTGATAGTCTCAGCTCTAGGTGGAGATGATCTGTTCGTCCAAAATTCTCTCAATCTGATCATATTTTACTGATATTTTGATTGGTGGATACTCAGGACAGATTCACTCTCAAAAGTTGGTTCAGGCTTAAACAGCTCACTAGATATTCGAGTTGGTTCTTTATAGGCGATGAGATCTGTAATATTAAAAGTAGAGCTAATCCTAAAATCAGAAGGTAAATCCACAACATATGCATTTAGTTTGATTTTCTTTATGATCTTAAACGGATCTGCTCTTCGGGCATGTAACTTCTTCATGATTTCAGTGGGAACCATTCAGGCTCAATCAAACCATCATATAGTCCCCTTCGCAAACTCTTGGATACATCAATGAGAATCTATATTCTATTTATAAATTTATTGCTAATGCTACTTTTTTTACTGATCTCTTTATGCAGACTCTTGACATGCTATGCAAATGACTCTGTAGATTCAAAATCCTAGTATGCATGGGTAGTGGGATGAGATCTATTAGTTTTTTTGGTTGATATCCATGAACTACTTCAAAAGGACTCATGCCAATGGTCTTATTAATAGAGCTATTATATGTAAATTCAGCTCGAGGTAGTAAAAGATCCCAGTTATCCATATGTTCTCTAATCAAGCAACACAATAGATTTTTAAGACTCCTATTGACCACTTTGGACTGACCATCCGTTTGCGGATGATAGACAGAAGAAAATTTTAGTTTTGTGCCTAGAAGGTGCCATAGAATTTTTTAAAAGTAGCTCATAAATTTAATATCTCTATCAGAAATAATGATTTTAGACAATCCATGTTGTCTAACAATCTCATCAAAATATATCCTTGCAACTTTCGATGCATCGGACGTTTGGCAACATGGCAAGAAATAGGCCATTTTTGAAAATCTGTCTATAACCATTAGAACAGAATCATGCTTCCTAGTTGTCCTAGGTAATTCCAAAATAAAATCCATACTAACATCTTGTCAAGGACAATCTGGTATAGGTAAGAGTATATATAGGCTGGTGTTTTGTTTACTCTGCTCGGCCATGACACACATTCTACGTTGGGCAACAATTCGAGCGACATCTCTTTTCAAGCTTGGCCAAAAGAACTGAGCTTTTACCTACTCTATGGTTTTATTCCTATCAAAGTATCCAGCTAATCCTCCAGCGTGTAGTTTTCAAACTAGAAAATCTCTTAAAGATGTATGGAGGATACACAGTCTAGTTTCTCTAAATAGGTAACCATCATGAAGGGTGTATTCACTATATTCTCTAGATGGTCTTTTACGTAAAGCGGTAAGTATGTCACCAAAATCTGGACACTCCTCATAATCTTTTTTAATCTTATCAAAACCAACAACTTCTATACTAACAGTGGACAGCAAAGTATGACGACGACTCAGGACATGACAGCATGATTCTCTACACCCACATGATATTTCAAAACAAAAATATAGGCATGTAAAAACTCGACCCACCTATCGTATCTTTGATTCAATTTTTTTCAAAATTCAGAAATCAGAGAGTCTCATGGTCAGAGTACAAAATAAATTTTTGTAGTAGTAGGTAATGTCTACAATATCTTAAAGCTTGGATTATTGCATAAAACTTTTATCATAGGTAGAATATTTAAATTTAGAATTATTAAGTTTTTCACTAAAGTATGCTACCGGATGACCTTCTTGACTAAGGACACCACCAATCCCAACTCCTGATGCATCACATGCTACTTCAAAAATCTTGAAAAAAATCAAGTAGACATAAGACAGGGGCATGGGTCATCTTGTCCTTAATGTCTAGGAAGGCTCTATTGGCTATCCTAGTCTATTCAAAATTTTTCTTTCTAATGCAATCAGTGATGGGAGCGACTACGATGCTAAATCCTTTTATGAACCTATGATAAAGGGTTGCTAATTCATAAAAACTCCACACGTCATGCACACTCTTGGATACCAGCCACTCAACTATTAATCTAAACTTTTCAGGATCGGTAGACACACCATCGGGGGTAACAACAAAACCTAAAAAGATGAACAGTTGGTCAAGAAAGCACACTTCTTAGGATTAGCATACAAGCTTTTGTTCTAAGTACTTGGCACACTCTTCGAAGATGGTCTAGATGATTTCTTTAGTTCGACTATAGATCAAAATATCATCAAAGTATACGACTACAAATACTCCTATAAATGGTCATAGTATTTGGGTCTTCAATCTCATAAAAGTATTAAGGGCATTAAATAATCAAATGGCATTACCACCACTCATATAAACCATTTTTCATCTTAAAAGTAGTTTTCCACTCATCTCCCGATCTAATTCTTACTTTATGGCAACCACTCTTAAGATCAATCTTAGAAAAATAATGGCTCCTGTCATCATATCTAGCACATCATCTAATCTAGGGATGGAGAAGCGTACTTGATGATGATCTTGTTAATGGCACGACTATCTATGCACATCCTCCATGTATCATCCTTCTTTGGAGTCAATAATGCAGGAACGCACAAGGACTCAAGCTCTCCCTCATGAATTCTTTTTTTATCAGCTCTCCAACTTATTTTTATAGCTCGGCATGCTCAGTAGGGTTCAGTCTATAGTGGGGCAAGTTGGATATGGTAGATCTAGGAACTAAATCAATGACATATTAAATATTTCTCATCGACTGTAAGTAATCTGGTAGATCCTTAGGAAAGACATCATGAACTCACTAAGAAGGTTAGCTACTTTCTTAGGATGATCCACCTTAGAGTCCTCACAAACTTCTCTTGCAGCAAGCATCCAAATTGGTGATCCTTCACTCATGGTCGTCTTTAATTCTTTAGCACTTATCAGATGGAGGCTTTTCTTCTTGGTGTTTTCTTTTGGTCCATCACCTATCTTTCTATTGGTAGCCTTAGATGGAGAAGGATTAATCATGATCTTCTTACCTTGATAAGTAAAGCTATAGGAGTTGGTTCGGCCATAGATCATAACATCATTGTCGAATAGCTAAGGTTGACCTAATATGAAACTTTCGACTTCTATGGGTAAGACATTGCACCACACATAATCCTGATAGAATTGAAGTAGGATGGGCACACAGTCTCTAAATTTGATGGAATAGAGGAGAAATCTATCTAAGACACACGGTATGGGCTGGGATGATCTACAGGAGTTAATCCTAATTACTTAACCATGTCGGTGGAGATGGCATTGATACAGCTACCGCTATCAATGATCACCTCATAAATTTTATCATCAAATTTTATGAAGATATAGAAAATAGAGGTCCTACATCAGTCTTCACTTTCCTTAGTTTGTGCTAGAACATACCTAATGACTCCAAGCCTAAGGTCTGACTTGGGTGCAATATAACCTAAGATGTCTTCAATACTCTCAAACTGCTTGGCTAAGTCTGTATCAACTTCATAAACTTCTTCCTTAATATTTTCTAAGATTTATACTTCTAATCCTTTCACGAATAATGATTGGTTGGGGCATTATGCAGCAAAGTGACTGTAACCATGGCACCTGAAGCAATGGGATCGAGAACTATTTTTTTTTGATAACTCTCCTATAGCTCATTTTCTTTTATCTTCTTTTCTCTCAATAAGATTTGTAGGTGGAGGTCCATTACTAGAAGCTTGATTAATATTGGGTCTCGATCTAGAAGGCATTACTCAATTGGGTTCAGAATGATGAAGAGTCGAATATCTAAAAAAAATTTTTAAAATCTAAGACAAATTGTGTTGGTGCAAAAATCTGCTCGCGCCGGAGAAGCTGGAGTCGGGGAAGCCGCGGTCGCCGCCGGGACCTGCAAGGAAAGTCTAAACCGGAGGTGGGGTTGCTCCGGCAAGACCCTCCGACGTTCAAGTCAGTTCTCTGCCTCAACAAGAATGGAGTGCTCGAACGGAGAATTTAGCAGAGTTTTGAGATAAGAAATGAGCTTAAAGAATAACGTATCTGAGTCCCCCTTTTATAGGCGGAGGGGGCAACGGATTGATGGCGACACCTGTAACCGTCTGGTAGTGGGCCGCCCGTGGTCAAGGGAACTTATTGCGAGTGGTAGTGGAGCGGAATCGTGGCCATCACCGTAGCTCGCCACGTGGAATCAGTTGCAGGGAGTAGAGCAGCGCCCGTTGTCGTGACTTGCCAGTGGATGGGAGAATCGCCCGGTATCCGTCGCAGGAGGTGGAGCAGGTTTGTGGCCGTTATCGTGGCCCGCCAGGGGGTAGTGGAGCTGTGCGGAATCTGCCACAGGAAGTGGGGCAGGGCCGTGACGGTTACTGCGGCTTGTCAGGGAATAATGGAGCTGCGTGGAATCCGTCACAGGAAGTGGAGCAGGGTCGTGGCCGTTTAGGTGGCCTACCAGGGGGCGCGGATCTGTTGATTGAAGCTCGGCGATGGTCGGAGCCCGGCCTCTGTAGAGGTCCGGGAGAGGTCCTCCTGGCGGCCGGGGTCATGGGCGGAGTCTGACCTCCGTGGGAGCCCGGGCGGAGCCGTGCTGCAGGGGATGTTGGAGGCGGAGCCCGGCTCCCGTAGGAGTCCGGGTGGAGCTGCTCTGTAGCTGATGCCGGAGGCGGAGCCCGACTCCCGTAGGAGTCTGGGCGGAGCTGTGCTGCAGCTGAAGTTGCGGGCGGAACCCGGCTCCCGTAGGAGTCCGGGCGGAGTCCTCTGCAATCAAAGTTAGAGGTGAAGTCCGGCTCCCGTAGGAGTCTGGACGGAGCTTACCAGCAGTCAAAGGTAGAGGTGAAGTCCGTCTCCCGTAGGAGTCCGGACGGAGCTTACCAGCAGTTGATACCGAGGGCGGAGCCTGGCTCCCGTAGGAGTCCGGGCGGAGCTGTGCTGCAGTCGATGTCGGAGGCGGAGCCCGGCTCCCGTAGGAGTCCGGGCGGAGCTGCTCTGTAGCTGATGCCGGAGGTGGAGCCCGACTCCCGTAGGAGTCTGGGTGGAGCTGTGCTACAGCTGATGTCGGAGGCGGAGCCCGGCTCCCGTAGGAGTCCGAGCGGAGCTGTTCTGTAGCTGATGTCGGAGGCGGAGCCCGGCTCCCGTAGGAGTCCGGGCGGAGCCCTCTCGGAGCTGAAGTTGTGGGCGGAACCCGGCTCCCGTAGGAGTCCGGGCGGAGTCCTCTGCAATCAAAGTTAGAGGTGAAGTCCGGCTCCCGTAGGAGTCCGGATGGAGCTTACCAGCAGTCAAAGGTAGAGGTGAAGTCCGGCTCCCGTAGGAGTCCAGACGGAGCTTACCACCAGTTGATATCGAGAGCGGAGCCTGGCTCCCGTAGGAGTCTGGGCGGAGCTGTGCTGTAGTCGATGTCGGAGGCAGAGCCCGGCTCCCGTAGGAGTCCGGGCGGAGCTGCTCTGTAGCTGATGTCGGAGGCGGAGCCCGGCTCCCGTAGGAGTCCGGGCGGAGCCCTCTCGGAGCTGAAGTTGCAGGCGAAACCTGACTCCCGTAGGAGTCCGGGCGGAGTCCTCTGCAATCAAAGTTAGAGGTGAAGTCCGGCTCCCGTAGGAGTCCGGACGGAGCTTACCAGCAGTTGATACTGAGAGCGGAGCCTGGCTCCCGTAGGAGTCCGGGCGGAGCTGTGCTGCAGTCGATGTCGGAGGCAGAGCCCGGCTCCCGTAGGAGTCCGGACGGAGCTGCTCTGTAGCTGATGCCGGAGGCGGAGCCCGACTCCCGTAGGAGTCCGGACGGAGCTGTGCTGCAGCTGATGTCGGAGGCGGAGCCCGGCTCCCATAGGAGTCCGGGCGGAGCCCTCTCGGAGCTGAAGTTGCGGGCGGAACCCGGCTCCCATAGGAGTCCGGGTGGAGCTGTTCTGGTGTCGCTGCGGAGCCCGACTCCCGCAGGAGTCTGGGCGGAGCTATTCTGATGTCGATTCCGTCGAGGGTTTTGGCTGTGAGTATTTTATACCCAACACCAGTCCCCCTACTTCCGAGTTTGAATTTCAAGCAAAGGAAGTACGTAGAGGGAGAGATGGGTACAGTCGGAACCGTCTCTTCGAATCCTGCGCACTGCC
>NC_026000.2:120414624-120446434 GCF_000442705.2 Elaeis guineensis | reverse complement strand
AATCAATAAAATTCCAATCGTTATGAAATCCTAAGAGATCATGTTTTAATATAGACCCTTTCTTGATTTCAGATCAAGAACCAATCAACCTAAAAAGGCTAGTCGTTATCTCATAAAGATTTCTATCTTTTTAATTTGATTATTTTTTAAAAAAATCAGACTTAATTGGTATGGACTTAACCTTCTTTGGCAAGTTGATGGGGTGCCCCTCAGCAAATAAGGCAGACTGAGTGGGTGCCCTTTAACTAAAAAAGGCAAGTTGTTGGGGTGCCAACTCTTGGCACCCCTTTCTAGGGTTTTTGACACAAGAGAGGGGGTGTGGCACCTCTCTCTCTCCTTCCATGCCAAATCAAAAAGAGGGAGCAAGCTCCTCTCTCTTCCTCATGCCGCTCTAAGGGGTTAGCACCCCTTGGACCTGCCAAAAGGGATGCTTTCACCTCCTCTCTTCTTTCCATCAATTCTACGCTACAAAAAAAATAAGAAGGGAGAAAATAAGAGATTAGTTAGACAACTCATTAACTTAATCCACTCTTTTTGGGCCCATAAATAGGTGCCCTACTAACCCAAATCAAAATGAATTTAAATTAAGTTCAAGGCAATGGACTTAATCCAATCCTTATCTAATAAGAAATCATAGTCCAGAGAAGAATTAGGTTTAATCATGTACTAGTATAGTTCTCTTAAATTCAATAGGATTTCAATAAATCCTAATGCAATTAGAACTTCACAAGTCCTATTGATAAATTCAAAATTAAATCTCTTCATATGTGATCCTACAAATTTATTCTATTTGATAGTGAGATATATTATGATCTCCATTATAATATCATTGAAACTACTTTTGATGAGTTGAAATAATTTCAGCTCTATCCTTCAAGGATCATCGATTATCAAAATAATGTCCGATGAGTCCCACAATCCATCAGTGATACCTAACAATATATAGTGACAATTTAATAGAATGAAAGTGTGAACCCCTAGGTGCAATTGTCATATGATTCAATTCTTCTATCATGAGTTCCGACTTGATGGAGGTCATGGAGAACTCGTTAGCTTCCATCATCAGTCATATGCTAGATTGGCTCGACTCAAGTTTATTTGTGAATCTTGTGGAAACTCTTTTCTAATATTCATACTTGCTTTGATCAAAAACTTTCAAAACTCAGTCTTGCATATTGCATAAGACTTCTTATGTTCTATCAAGATCGATATTCATTTAGGTGCATCCTACTTCAAATAGTGAATCTGCATCTACTATAGCCAACATACACAATAAGGGCATGAATGGCTAAGGATCAAAGAAATGTGCAGTCAAACTCAGTAGCCTCGCTGTGAATAGTTGATGATACCGCAGGTCAAAGGACCACTCATACCTTGTAGACATTCAAGTCAACCACTGACGAGTGAGTAGACATTCAAATAATTTTTTGTATTGGTCATACTCAGTATAAGTTGTTCTTTAACAACCATCTGCACCCTCACCCTTATGTCCCTACACTATAGACCCGAGACTCGTCTACCCATAAAAGAGATAAATCGTACACCAATCTCAAATGGATTGATTACTATCCTCCGTGATGATTTTTTGATCGGAAGCATTTAAAAACTAACCACTAATTAATGTATATCTCAAATTCTCAATACTTTAAGAATATACAAACATCATTTTATTAATTTTTAGGACAAATCATGGATACATAAATATGATTGAAAAAAGAAAATCCTTTATTAATATAAAAATATTATAAGTATAAAATTAAGTTTGAAATTATAAAATATGTCAACCAATAATTGATTTCTAGGGCACATATCTAACAATAACAACCTTCGATCTAGAGAGAGAAAGGCAAAACATTCTAGAAATTTCATGTTTAGCACTTATAGGCATTTCTGATGATCCAGTTCCTTTGACTATTCTTAAAGTGAGAGGAAAGGTCTTTGGTATTTTAGTCACTATTCTCTTAGATTCAGAGAGTACACATAATTTCTTGCATCCTCGATTGGTAGAAAAGGCCAACCATCAGTCGTTCGATTATGAGATATTCAAAGGTTAGACTTGGCATGGGTATTTAGTCTATGAGCTTAGCCAAGTGCATGCAAGTTTCCATTCTAGTGCATGGGTTGTTCCAAGAAATTGATTTCTATGCTTCCTTTGGAAAGTTACAGTGTGGTTCTTGGAGGTATGTAGTTCAAATCCTTTGATGATATTATCTAAAATTTTGACAAGTTAATCATGAAATTTTAGCTGGATGGAAAAGAATACTTGTTCAAGGGCTTGCCATTTGATAATTTAAAGATAGTGGATCTTGGAAATCGATTGGGTGCTTGTGTTTGCATGTTTTAAAAACTCATTTTGAAATAATATAGCAAAAATATAGATTAAAACCCCTTTAATCTAGAACATGCATGCATATGATTGAAATACCTAAGGATCTAGTTCATATGCTGAAAATAATACATATTAATTTTTAATCTAAAAATAAAAATATATGATCGAATCACATACTTATTTCATTTTTTTTTGAATCTGGATCTAGAAGTTGAACAAGTTCTCTCTTAGCTGCGCAAGTGTCCAGTCTCTACGGATATCCACGTAGGAACAACTTAGATTGCTCTATTGAAAACTATGTCCTAAAATCAATTATCTAGATTGTATGTATATAAATTATAAAATAATAAATATTATTTGATAGATTCATCATAAGAAATACATCTTCCTAAATAGAACTTATATGTTATGATAAAATCTTTAGAGCTACTTCCAAAATGATATAGGAGGATTTATCGTATGATTCTTGAATCTTGCTCACAACCAAATGATATAATTATTATAAGGATAATAATTGTATTGAGTGTAGGTTATTTTCTGCCATATTAGTTGGTTGTCCTCTTAACCAAAGTATGTGGTGGCATGGATATGGCATATGGGTGAAATGTAGGAGAATGTTTTATTGAGCATGACTAACTTCAGAGCACTCTGCTATCAAGGGTTACTCTAATGAGATATGGGTATAAGTATTTCTCTGATCTGAGGCTACCTTGGTGACTTGCAAGCAACTCACTATACTTTGATGTCGGACTATCCAAATTTCTAATTTGATGATGGAAGATTTCTGAGTATAGTCAAATATTTGTAAAGTCAAGTGCGAGTTAAGATGGGATTGACACACTCTAAGTAAAATTGAAGATGACACATCACTGTATTTTAATTTAAAAATTTTTGGCCATAATAGTCTTAGTGAGGAGTCATAAGATTTTTAAGATTGAGACACAATATGGACCACTTATCCATGATTGACAGTTTAACTCAAAGTCATCCTTGAGCATTGAGAGTCAAAGGGATGAATTATACATTAACTATATCTATATAGGTTCTAGAGTATTGCTGGACATACATTCGACCTATCCAGACATTATATCTCATTGCTAGATGGTTACATCAATTGATACAGAAATTATTCTTATGCTACTAGCATAGGTTTGAACTTATGGGATCACATACATAGAAGTATCTATCTGATTAAATGACTGATCAACGATTATGAATTTTTGAAGAGTTTAATTATCAATGTGATTGATGATTAATCCTGTGTAAAAATTGTAATAAACTTTTTACTAATGGTTGATAAATTAAAGGAATAATTAATTAATAATTTGATTGTTATTGGCTCAATTTGATTGAACAATATGGATTGGATCAAATCTAATTGAATTGGATTCAATTAGATTTGCTTTAGATTGATTGGATGCAATCCTAATGGATAACAGAGTTTGTTCCAATTGATTTTAGGGACACAAATTAAATTTTAAATTGAGTAAGATTTAATTTAATTTGATTTAGATTTGGATCAAACTCTATTGGATAATAGGCTTGATTGGATCAAGCCCTATTGATTAAAAGATTTTTGATATCCATTAAAATATTAAGAAGAATCAATCTCTTGATTGATGAGGTTTTTGATCTAACTAATTTTCTAATTGGATTGGGACTTAATTAGTTTCTTAATTAGGCTAGGATCTAATTAGTTAGTTTGTTATAATTAATTCTTATGTTAGTTAGGATTGGATCCAAAAATTAGTTAGAGTTGGAACAAGATTCTTGAGTCCTATTTAGAATAGGACTTAACCAACTTCTAAACCCCATATACTTAACATTTCTCCATGCCTCCTCTCCATTTTTACTTTAAGATCTCACGCCCATCCAAAAGCGTGCACCCCTTGCTCTCTTGCATGAAATAAGAGGGTGTCCTTCCCTCTCCAAGTCGCCAAAAAATAAGGAGCGGGCATCCAAGAGTTGGATGCCCCAAATCCCACACACCAAGGCTCTTCTCCAAACCCTTTTGAAAGGATTTTGTGAGAGTTTGCTACTAATTTTTAAGGCAAAGAGAGCTCCTCTTGCTGATTTTACAGTAGAAAATTAGAGAAGAAAGGTTCTTCCTAATGATAGTGTTGCCCAGCTATGCAACCCAAGAGGGGGGGGGGGTGAATTGGGTTTTTAAAAATTTTAACTTAACTAATGACTTATGAAAAAAGTTTGTCAATAGCTAAATGAATGAGGAGAAAAACCTTAGTTCAAGATTAATTTGTCTAAAGGGAAGAAAGCAAGGAAATAAAGAAGAGTTAAAGAGAAACAATTATGCACACCATAAACACAAAGATTTATAGTGGTTCGGTGCCGACCTTGCACCTACATCCACTCCCCAAGCTTCTACTTGAGAATTTCAATCCACTATACTTGTATTCAATCCGAATACAAATGTCAAAAACTCTGACACTAGCTATCCCAAGCTAGTCCACTTATTTCTCGGGTACAAGCCAACCCAATACACTCCGATTTCAGGTTCGGATCAACCTTCCCTTGTTTTGAAACCCCTCCAAAACAAAAACAATCACTCACAAAGAGTAAAACAGTTTATAGCACAAATAAGTACAAGAAAAGCTCCTTTAATGAGCGAATATAACTTTAAATACACTTTACTCAAGTGAAGAAGCCCCTTTTTGGATTTTCTCAAAGTTGGATGGGAATTGATTGAGAGCTTGAGGAGTTGGTGAGCTTTGATTGTTGGCTTCTTGAAGGCTTTAAATGAGCTCTTGATTAGGGCTGAAAGGTAGGCTTGAGAAACCCTTTCTCTTTTGAATGCTCTTGAATGCTCTCTTGAATGCTCTTCAAATCTCTTTCTTTCTCTCTTTAATGTCTTACTTCTCTCTTTTTTGTTTTCCACCTTTTGAAACCTTTTATAGCTTTAAGAAATAGAGGAAAACATTCTAGACAGAAAAAGAGCCGTTAGAGCACATTAAATGAGCATTAAAAGCACTTAAAACAGGTTAAAAACTAGCTATTGCGGAGAAATTCCGTCGCAGGGGTCGACTCATGAGTCGACTCATGCCTCAGGGGCCGACTCATGAGTCGACCTCTGTTGCAACAACCAGAAAATGGGTTTCTAAAAATTTTGGCCTAAAACTGCAGAAGTCGACTCATGAGTCGACTCATGCCTTGTGGGTCGACTCATGAGTCGACTCACAGGCCGTGCCAAGCTAAAATCCAGCGTGCCAAATAAAAAATTCAGCGTGCCAAGCTGCTCATTGTGCCATGAGCTGACTCATGAGTCGACTCATGGATTTCAAACATGCATAACTTCAAAAATACAAGTCCAAAAATAATAAAATTTTCACCAATAGATCACAAATCTTTTGTTCTACCAAATGATACTATTAAATCAGGGTTTTGGTAAAATTATGATTTTGCCCCTGAAGAGCACAAAGACTTTTTCAAATAAAAATATTGGTATCCCTTCAATCTGTTTTGTAATCATCAAAATCAATCTAGGAGCAACAATCTTCCCCTTTTTGATGATGACAAAACACTTGAACAAAAGCATTTATGTGAATCATGAATTTCAAAAGGATGCATTATAAGTGCATATGCTTGAAAAGAGTATTGATTCTTTTAGCATGTGATACAAATGGTCATATGCATAAATAGTTTGCCCATTTGCTTACTCATTGGATTATGTGATTTTGGTGTTAGAACAGAAAATTTATTTTTGTTATCAGAGCAAGCTGTATCTTGAAAATTTGCTCATTCTCATTTGATTTTAGTTTTAGTATCAGAGCAAAAATAATTAGGTGTGCCAATGCATGTCTAAGAGTTAATTTGGTAAGTGTATTAGAGCAATTTAAATTTAAGATGTATCAGAGCAAGTAAGAATTTTAAAGCATATCAGAGCATGTTTAAAGAAGTAATTTTAAAGGTTGCTCATTTGCATTGTACTTAGCAATTGTATTTTTAAGTCATTTAATAATTTTACTTTTGATACTGTTCTTTTAATTTCGTCCCAATTCATTCATTTTATTTTCAAATCTTTTAATAATTTATAATTTTGCTTTTGATATGTCTCTTTTTCTTTATAATTGCTAATAATTTATAATTTTGCTTTTGATGGGTTTCTTTTTCTTTAATTTCTCATAATTGATGGTTTTGCTTTTGATTAATTTTTTTTTCTTTAATTTCTCCCCCTTTTTGACATCATCAAATATTGTTAACTCCCTCTCTTTGTCTGAATACGTTTTCTCTTTAGTGTTTATCATTGATGTTTGCTCCCCCTTAATACAGCAATTATTAACAGCAATCATCAACAAGGAGAAGATATTTTAACAAGGAGAATTAGTTTCAACAAAGGGAAGATATATAAATAAAAGATGATTGAGCTCATTACAAAAAGTAGATATATAAGTAAAAGATGATTAAAACCATAATTGTTTCAATATAAATTCCATAACATAAAAGTCAACTAGCTAATGTCAATACATGGCCCCAAAATACAGATCCTAGAAGGAACAAGACACTAACACCTAGGATCTAGTAAAGATCATGACTAGAAGGATCGGAGTCATCAGATATAGGGTGAGGAGATGATGGATCTCGACCAGAAGAACGTCCTCTACCCCGTCTGCCTCTGGCACGAGCAGGTGAGCGAGATGAACTAGGAGGCTGAGAGCGCTGCGAGGCCAAGGACTGGACTGATAGAGTGAGTCTGATGGAATCAAGAACGTTCAGTGCTCTGGAAACAGACTGAAGTAGAGCAGTGAACTGAGTGGCTGCATGCACACTCGAGCCTCGGATCTCTCTCCTCAGTAACTCATATCCACCCTCCAGTGCACCTCTGAGCCTGCCAGCCTCTGCAGTAAGGTCTGTGACCTCAATAGTGCTCTCCTGTGGCTGAGGATGGGCCAAAGCTAAGACTTGCCCCTGCAAGTCAAGAACTCTCCCAATCAATCTCCAAACGGTGTCCTCAAGCTGCTGAATCCGGATAGACTGATCTGATATCAACTGAAACACAGTGGAGATATGGGGAGTCATGGTCTGATCAGATGAAGTGGCCCCTGGTGTAAATGTAGAAGTGCTCCACTGTCTAGATAGCAAAGAAGCCACACGCTGTGATATCTGCTCGATCTGATCATCAGCCAATCTGAACTCTGAAGGAGGTGCGCTGCTCTCCGACTGATGTACAGGTGTGGGCCTCCTGGTGAACTCTGAAGGGCCAGCCTCTGGGTCTGGAATAAACTGGATATCTGGTGAAGCTGCCCTGAAGTCATGGATAGGAGATGATGGACCTTCTTCTTCAGCTCTATCTTCTACTCTGTCCTCAGCTCTCTCCTCAGAACCCTTGATCCAACCACCATCAGTTTTTGTAAATCCCATACGGTGCAGGGTGTGTTGGTTGAAAGTGTCTACATGAGAAAGCTTAGTAGATGCCTCCCCCTCACAGCTAACTCCAAACCTCCAAAAAACTCGAGTAAGGGCCATACCAAAAGGCAAATGTGCCTTGGATCTGTTCAATGTCTCTCTCATGGCCTCTATCATTAGTGCAGGGAGGTTCAGGGGGGTTTGAGTGATAACATGAAACATAATACAAATATATCTGCTGGAAAGTAGATCATGCCTACCACTCCTAGGGAAGAAGAGCTTCGTTACTAACTGATGTAGGATCCTCATCTCAATAGACAGAATTTTTGCTTCCAGTTTATTTAAACTCCCTGTGTAGGTTCCCCCTAGAATAACACTGATCCCCTCTTCCTTTACTGGGAGTTCCATATAAGAGTAACCCTCACTGGGCAAATGTAGTATTTCTCCCAATATACTAGGATCCAAACAAATATCAACACCCTTGACTGTTGAAGTCACTGACCCATTCCCATAATGTAGATTCTGATAGAATTCTCTGACTAGGTCTACAAAAGTGACTTCCTTAAGGGAGCAGTAGAAACCCCAACCTTGGTTTTTAATTTTTGTTCTAAAAGTAAAACCCTCTTTTTCAAAGAACCGAAAATCCATATTTTTTCCGGTTTCAACTTTCCTATCAGATAGAGGGATCTTACTGGGGCTTAGGGATGATTGAGAAGGACCTTGAGCTGACACCGAAGCCGGAGTGGGAGCAGTGGAGGACTGAGCAGCTTGCCTTTTTCTCCGGATATTTTCTTCTAGCTCACAGACCGACTTTCTTCTTTGTGGGAGCTTCATCTTCGGAGCCATTCTCAACACAGCGGCAGGCAGAGAGACTTGGAGGATCAAGTGGATGAGTGGAAGAAGGATTACAAAAGAATGGAGAGGGATTTTGGTGGAGAGAAGAGGCGGATTTGAGAAGAACGGTGGAGTGCTAGGGCACGCTCCAACCATTTCAATCAAAGAGAAAAAGCACGAAAATCCCCTTTCCCAGGTGGCGATTTATGGTGGAGAGGAGAAGGGAGAAGAATCTTGAGCTAGATCCTTGGTTTTGGAGAGAATGGGAATGGAGATGGCGGTTCTTGGAGGGAGGAAGATGAAGAGATGAGTCGGCTCATGAATAGGATTCCAATTAAAAAGAAGGAGCCCGTGGGAAGTTGGCAGAAATTACAAGTTTGCCATGGGGTCGACTCAAGGGGGTCGACTCATGAAACTCAGAAATTCAGAAAAAATATGAATAAATTCCAAAAAAATTTGAAATTTTGAAAGAAGGAATTTTGCTCAAAGACAAGTTTTGAGAATGATAAACTTGAGCTTTTAGGACCAAGATAGATGATGGAAATTGAGCTCAAAGAATTTTCGACATCAAATCTTTGGAATTTGAGAAATATTTAGGCATATGGATCAAGAATTCCTAGATTTCTCCTAATTTCACAGAATCTGTCCTCACTAAGGGCCTTTGTAAAGATATCAGCTAATTGATTTTCTGTGCAAATATATTCAAAAATTATATTTTTGTTTTGAACATGTTCTCTTATAAAATGATGTCTTATTTCAATATGTTTGGACCTTGAATGTTGAATTGGATTTTTAGATAGATTTATGGTATTTGTGTTATCACATCTTATTGGTATTTCATTAAGTTTGATTTCAAAGTCTTCGAGTTGTTGCTTAATCCACAAGATTTGAGCACAACAACTTCCGGCTGCAATGTATTCGGCCTCAGCAGTAGACAGTGCTACCGAATTTTGTTTCTTGCTAAACCAGGAGATTAGGTTAACTCCAAGAAATTGGCAAGTTTCACTTATGCTTTTTCTATCTAATTTACATCCAGCAAAATCAGCATCTGAATATCCTAACAAATCAATTTATGAGTCCTTAGAGTACCATAACCCTAGAGTTTGAGTACCATTCAAGTATCTAAGGATTCTTTTAACAGCATTCAAATGAGATTCTTTAGGATTAGATTGATATCTAGCATATAAACAAACACTAAACATGATATCAGGCCTACTTGCAGTTAAATATAATAATGAGCCAATCATACCTCTATAGTATTTCAAGTCTACACATTTACCTTCATCATCCTTGTCAAGCTTACATAAGGGGCTCATTGGTGTGCCAATTGGTTTGGAGTTCTCCATTCCAAATCTTTTGAGTAGTTCCTTGGTGTACTTGCTTTGGGTGATGGAGATTTCCTCTTTTGTTTGTTTGATTTGGAGTCCGAGGAAGAAGGTAAGTTCTCCCATCATGCTCATCTCGAACTCCTCCTGCATGAGCTTAGCAAAGTCTTGACAAAGAGATTCATTAGTAGACCCAAAAATTATATCATCAACATAAATTTGTATTACTAACATATCATTTTGATTTCTTTTAATAAAGAGGGTTGTATCTACATTGCCTCTTGAAAAACCATTATTTAGTAAAAATTTGCTTAGCCTATCATACCAAGCTCTAGGTGCTTGTTTTAATCCATATAAAGTTTTATTTAATTTAAAAACATGATTAGAAAAAGCATGATTTTCAAATCCTGGGGGTTGTTCTACATAGACTTCTTCAGCAATATATCCATTTAAAAATACATTTTTGACATTCATTTGAAATAATTTGAATTTCATAAAGCAAGCATATGCAAGTAGAAGTCTAATGGCTTCTAATCTAGCAACAGGTGCAAAGGTTTCATCAAAATCAATTCCTTCATCTTGATTATATCCTTTAGCAACCAGTCTTGCTTTATTTCTAATTACATTACCATGCTCATCTAATTTGTTCCTGAAGACCCATTTTGTGCCAATTATTGAATAATTTTTAGGTCTTGATACTAAAGTCCAAACATTATTCCTTTCAAATTGATTAAGTTCCTCTTGCATTGCATTAATCCAATTATGATCATTTTCAGCTTCTTCAATAGTTTTAGGTTCAAGATGAGATACAAAAGCACAATGATTAAATACATCTCTAAGTGAAGAATGAGTTTTTACCCCATGCATAGGATCACCAATAATTAACTCCTTAGGGTGGTTGTGAACATACCTCCATTCCTTGGGTAGGTCATTTGTACCTTGAGGTTGTTCTTGAATTTTTTCACCTCTCTTATCTTGTTTGTCTTCTTGTTCCTCATCCTCTGGAGTTGTTGAATCTTTCAGAGTGATCTCCTTCATACCTTCTATTAGTGGATCTGCATCATCAACACCCTCATTCTTCCTTGAAGGAAGATCGTTAGATTCATCAAAAACAACATGTA
This sequence comes from Elaeis guineensis, assembly GCF_000442705.2. Classification (NCBI taxonomy): domain Eukaryota; kingdom Viridiplantae; phylum Streptophyta; class Magnoliopsida; order Arecales; family Arecaceae; genus Elaeis; species Elaeis guineensis. The sequence goes on along the minus strand of NC_026000.2, from coordinate 120,435,467 downwards.
TGGACTCCTCAACTACTAAAGTTCTTTTGTTAAAAACTCTAAAAGCTTTACTAGTGGAGGAGTAACCTAGAAAGATTGCTTCATCTGATTTTGCATCAAATTTACCAAGTCTTTCTTTACCATTATTTAATACAAAACATCGGCAACCAAAAATATGAAAATATACAATATTTGATTTTCTTCCTTTCCAAAGTTCATAGGGGGTTTTCTTTAAAATTTGTCTAATCAAAGCATGATTTAAAATGTAACATGCTGTGTTAATTGCTTTCGCCCAAAAATATCTTGGAAGGTTGCTTTCACAAAGCATGGTACGGGCTATTTCTTCTAAGATTCTGTTTTTCCTTTCAACTATCCCATTTTGTTGGGGTGTCCTAGGAGCAGAGAAGTTATGGCCAATTCCATTTTCATCACAAAAATTTTCAAAGTCTTGATTTTCAAATTCAGTTCCATGATCACTTCTAATATTTTGAATTGAAAATCCTTTTTCATTGGTGACTTTTCGGTAAAATTTAGTGAAAATATGAAAAGTTTCATCTTTGTGTGTCAAAAAGAAAACCCAAGTAAAATGAGAGTAATCATCTATAATTACAAAACCATATCATTTTTCTCCTAGACTAGTGGTTCTAGTTGGTCCAAATAAGTCCATATGCAAAAGCTCTAAAGGTCTAGAAGTTGAAACAATGTTTTTGGATTTAAATGAAACTCTTGTTTGTTTACCTAGTTGGCATGCATCACAAATTCTATCCTTTTCAAAATTCAGTTTTGGCAAACCAAGAACTAATTCTTTCTTAATTAATTTTGAAAGAGAATGCATGCTAATGTGTGCAAGTCTACGATGCCAAAGCCAACTAGTCTCATTAACTTTAGCATTCAAGGATACTAGGCATTGCATGTCTATTTTGGCTAAATCATTTAAATCTATCATATAAACATTGCCATGTCTATGTCCAATAAATTTAATGCCATCGTTAATAGGACTAGTCACAATGCAAACAGATGATTCAAAAACAACTTTATATCCTTTATCACAAAATTGACTAATGCTAAGTAAGTTATGCTTTAAACCTTTAACTAACAAAATATTTTTAATGTATTTGGAGGGAGTGATACCAATGTTACCTATCCCGATGATCTTTCCTTTGCCATTGTCTCCAAAGGTGACCATCCCTCCATCCTTAGCATCAAGCGTGATGAATTGTGATTCATCACCAGTCATGTGTCTCGAGCATCCACTGTCAAGATACCATTTCCTGTTTCCTCCTTGGGATGCTAGACACACCTGCAAGCAAAAGTCAAGTTTTTGTTTTAGGTACCCAAGCTTTCTTGGGTCCTTTTTGGTTAGTCAAAATGGTTCCTTTTGGAACCCATATTTTCTTTATAGTTGTGTCTGCAGATTTGTTAAAGAGGCAAGTGTATGACTTATGTCTTACTCTACCACATTTGAAATAAGTAATATTGATAGACTTGTTACTTAAAGAGTTTACATAAATATTTTTCAAAAATTTTTGTTTCTTCAAAGGGTTATAGCCAAGTCCAGCCTTATCATATACGGCTTTTTGATTATCAAGAATCATATTTAGTTTGTTTGAACTTAAGGTGAACTTATCTACTATAGGTTTCAGCTTGTCAATTTCATTCTTTAAGCTTTGATTTTCTTGAAGCAAGGTGGATTTTTCAATTGAAAAGTTTTCAGCTTGTTTCACTAAGGATTGATTTTTCAATTTCAGCTCTTTGTTTTTCATCCCTAGTTTCTTTAATTCATCAACTAAATCATAGAATGCTTCATGCAATTCTTCAAATGTAAAATCACTAGGGGTTTCAGAAATTACCTCATTTTCGTGTGCCATAAGGCACAGGTTGGCTTGTTCGGTTGAGGTTTCCTCATCGGAGCTTGAGTCATCACTCGCACTCCATGTTGCCATCATGGCCTTCTTCTTGAACTTCTTGGGACCTTTCTTCAGTTGTGGACATTCGGATTTGAAATGTCCCGACTTCTTACACTCGTAGCAGATAAGGGGTTGATCTTTCTCTTTCTCTTTGCTTTGTTCCCCTTTTGTGAATGGCCTCTTTCTCATCCCCTGTTTCATTTTTTTTAGAAATTTTTTAAATCTCCGGGTGATGAGTGCCATCTCTTCATCCTGTTCTTCATCTTCTGTGTCATCAGTTTCTTCATCAGGAGAAGCTGTGGATTTGAGGGCAATGGTTCTTTTCTTTTTGACTTCATCCTCTTGATGTTGCTTCATGCTTAGCTCATGAGTCATCAAAGATCCAAGAAGCTCTTCTAGAGGTAGAGTGTTCAAGTCCTTCGCTTCTTGGATGGCAGTCACCTTGGCTTCCCAAGTTCTTGGCAATGACCTGAGAATCTTCCTTACAAGCTCACTGTTAGTATAGGATTTGCCAAGACTCTTTAAACCATTAATGATATCAGTAAAACGAGTAAACATAACAGTTATGGACTCATCATGCTCCATTTTAAATAATTCATATTTATGTACAAGCATGTTTATTTTAGACTCTTTTACTTGATTGGTTCCCTCATGGGTTACTTCTAACCTGTCCCATATTTCTTTAGCAGATGAACAAGTAGAAATGCGATTAAATTCGTTAGCATCAAGAGCACAATAAAGTACATTCATTGCTTTAGCATTTAATTGTGCCAATTTCTTATCAACCTCATCCCATTCTTTCTCGGGTTTGGTTGACTCCTCACCATCTATAATTTTAGTGGGTGTGTGAGGACCGTTCACTATGATACTCCACATATCATAGTCGAGTGCTTGTATGAATATTTTCATCTGAGCTTTTCAATAGGTGTAATTAGACCCATTGAAAAGTGAAGGTCGGTTGGTGGATTGCCCCTCGGCTAGAGAAGTACCGACGTGGGTTGCCATAGATCTTTGGCTCTTTGATTGTTTAGATCAAAGAAGGGCTAGAGCACCGGGCTCTGATACCACTTGTTGCCCAGCTATGCAACCCAAGAGGGGGGGGGTGAATTGGGTTTTTAAAAATTTTAACTTAACTAATGACTTATGAAAAAAGTTTGTCAATAGCTAAATGAATGAGGAGAAAAACCTTAGTTCAAGATTAATTTGTCTAAAGGGAAGAAAGCAAGGAAATAAAGAAGAGTTAAAGAGAAACAATTATGCACACCACAGACACAAGGATTTATAGTGGTTCGGTGCCGACCTTGCACCTACATCCACTCCCCAAGCTCCTACTTGGGAATTTTAATCCACTATACTTGTATTCAACCCGAATACAAACGTCGAAAACTCCGACACTAGCTATCCCAAGCTAGTCCACTTATTTTTCGGGTACAAGCCAACCCAATACACTCCGATTTCAGGTTCGGATCAACCTTTCCTTGTTTTGGAACCCCTCCAAAACAAAAATAATCACTCACAAAGAGTAAAACAGTTTATAGCACAAATAAGTATAAGAAAAGCTCCTTTAATGAGCGAATATAACTTTAAATACACTTTACTCAAGTGAAGAAGCCCCTTTTTGGATTTCCTCAAAGTTGGATGGGAATTGATTGAGAGCTTGAGGAGTTGGTGAGCTTTGATTGTTGGCTTCTTGAAGGCTTTAAATGAGCTCTTGATTAGGGCTGAAAGGTAGGCTTGAGAAACCCTTTCTCTTTTGAATGCTCTTGAATGCTCTCTTGAATGCTCTTCAAATCTCTTTCTTTCTCTCTTTAATGTCTTACTTCTCTCTTTTTTGTTTTCCACCTTTTGAAACCTTTTATAGCTTTAAGAAATAGAGGAAAATATTCTAGACAGAAAAAGAGCCGTTAGAGCACATTAAATGAGCATTAAAAGCACTTAAAATGGGTTAAAAACTAGCCATTGCGGAAAAATCCCGTCGCAGGGGTCGACTCATGAGTCGACTCATGCCTCAGGGGTCAACTCATGAGTCGACCTCTGTTGCAACAACCAGAAAATGGGTTTCTGAAAATTTTGGCCTAAAACTACAGAAGTCGACTCATGCCTTGTGGGTCGACTCATGAGTCGACTCACAGGCCGTGCCAAGCCAAAAATCCAGCGTGCCAAACAGAAAATTTAGTGTACCAAGCTGCTCATTGTGCCATGAGCTGACTCATGAGTTGACTCATGGATTTCAAACATGCATAACTTCAAAAATACAAGTCCAAAAATAATAAAATTTTCACCAATAGATCACAAATCTTTTGTTCTACCAAATGATACTATTAAATCAAGGTTTTGGTAAAATTATGATTTTGCCCCTGAAGAGCATAAAGACTTTTTCAAATAAAAATATTGGTATCCCTTCAATCTGTTTTGTAATTATCAAAATCAATCTAGGAGCAACAGATAGAAAGAAAAGGAAGAAGAAAGGCCTTCTTTCTTGTGCGTAACCTTGGAGAAGGAGTTCTTCTCTTAAATTTTTTTTTCTAGTATGAAAATTAGATTGGATCTAATTTTTAATATAAAAATTTAAAGAAAAAATACTAAAAAAATTTGATTGGGTGTTTGGGTCTTCCTAGAGCTCTAGATCAAGAAGAAAAAAAGAGAAGAAAAGAGAAGAATGGTTCTTCTCCTGAGTCTTTCTTTTTAATTTTTTTAGAGTATGAGAATCCATGTTAATTTTTATATAAAAAATTAGATTAGATCTAATTTTATCATTAAAAATTAGAAATTTTTTTTTTCTTAAAAGGCATAAAAAGAAGAGAGAAAAGTTCTCTCTTGTACATGGGAGAATTGAGAAGAAAGGATTCTTCTCTTGATCTCTATCATAAAGATTTGATGCATAGATCCAAAAAAAAAAAGAATCTTCTTGTTCTTCATCTTCTTCATGTTCTTTTTAGATCAGCCAACAGTACGGTGTCTTCGTGACCTAACATTTCTGGGAAGATCGATCAGCACAAGAGCTTTATGTAGATATCCGTAGAGGCCAAACGTATGTGCAGCTGCTGAGCATCATGAAGAACTAACAATCATAGATTTTAGATGTGGTGATCTGCTATCCACACTCAAATATAGAGTTTTGAACTTAATTTATAATTCAAATATGATCTAATTTGATATAGATGTAATTTATGTTTGCTGAATTTTAGATTTCAAATTTACATACATGCATATTAGTTCATACCATAGATTCTATATGATAGTTTTAGATTTAATCTATGTATACATTGTAGATTAAATTATCTAATTTATATATTTTTTACTATAAAATTTTAAAAATATATGCATAAAACTGTCACACTTCCCTTCAATTGGTATGAGAGCGAAGGTTCGTTATGACATGAATATATATGCATATAGAGTTGAAATCTAGATTTAATAATGCATGAGATATGTTATGATCTAATTTTAGATATGATATAATATAAAAATTAGATCTAATATAATTTAGATTAGATCTAAATTTTTATATATATGATATGTGAGTAGATTAGATGATCCGATTAATAAGTACTTGGATTGAGTTGATCACCAGATCATCTGATCATAGAAGCAAAAAAGGTTTAAAGGCCCTTTTTTCTTATTTGATAGGGTGTTCTTATGGCATATAGGAGTGCCACATGATTTAATCTCATGAAGAATAATGTGAAAAAAAAGACTTACTTTTCTACAAAATCTTAGATGTTGAAACCCTAAGATTGTTGTATGTGATACAAAATTTGAGCTGTATGAAAAATAAAATATCTAATCTATATGATTAAAATTATTTTAATCAAAAAAAATAAATTTATAATCATATAAATATTTAAATATGATTTAAAAGTTCATTATGATTGATTTTATTTCAATATATGTGAGAATTTCAGATCCGAAACTATATGATATCTGTTGGCATGTCAATTGCACTGACTTAATTTTGAACTGAGTCGACCCAATCCTTTGGTTTAGTCGGCTCAGTGCTGACTGATCTGATCTAGTTGTCTTCGATCGAATAGTAATGGTTACTATTCATGATCAATTAGTCGATCAAGTATCAGATTTAGTCGACTCACTCAAGTGAGCCGACCTAATTTTTAAAATAAAAAATTTTGCATAAAAATGATGTAAAATTATTTTATAAAAATTGAAATAATTTAATTAATTATCTTAATCTATATTAATATGATAATTAATTAAAAATTAAAAAATATATTTTAGATCTAGAATTATGATTAAAGATCTAATGACATTGCATAGAATATGGAGCATGGGTTAGCTCAAATTAGGTTCTTTTAATTGGGTTAGACCTAACGTTAGAATTAATGACTTAATAGATGAAAAAGAGTAGTTGATCAAATCTAACCAATAGTTGATTTAGATTATGCCAAGGATACTCTAGATCAAACACAATAGTTATAGGAAGTCAAGTCCATATCTTTGATTTAACCAAATGGACCTTGATCGAGGCTCAATGGTTGAGCCCGAGTCATTAGGTTGATTAGATCACTAAGTGACTCAAGTTGACCCATGTCATTAATATTAATCAGTATGACTGATTTAGGTGTCCTGGACCAACTTGTCTCTAGTCTTTCTCATGACTTGATGAAGTCAGTGGGAGGATTTACGACTTGTCAGTTGGACCAACTAGTCTCTAGTCCTTTACATGACTTGGTGAAGTCAGTGAGAGGATTTATAATTTGCAGGTCAACTGATTACTTATAAAATATATTAACCAAATCTTCTAAATTATTAGGTCCATAAAATTCTTTCTCTGTCATTGCTTTATAGAACTTCTCCAGCAATTGATACTCTCAAGTTCTTCTTTACCCAGATTAAATGAAGCTAATAGAATATTTCAGGTTCCAACTATGAAATTTACTTTGAAACTTTAATGTCAGCTCAATGTAGATTAGTGGGTCCCCTCCATTAAATGTCTGCTAGTGTCAAGTCCAATCATCTTTCCAGGCAAACTCAGTGCTTCATTATCGTATTTTGGTATCAAGAGTTATGAACCAATTATTCAGATACTACAAAAGAAGGCTTTGTTACTTCCTTCAAGTACTGCATCACCAACTTTATAACTCATACTTTTCATCCTCCTATTTCATTTTTGCTTCCTTTGCCTCCCAAAATTTCAAATTTTCCACCACTCTATTAGTACAATGCATTAAGATGATGCTGTTAGAATATAGATGTTAGGAAACATTAAATCAGGAGTTTGACTTTAGTTTTAGGAGGAATCCAAATCTATCATAGGTTGGCCACTTAAGTGTTCCTATTTTCCTTTTATTATTCTTGCCACTCTAGGATTCATGAGTCATGTTTCCTATTTTGCTTTCCTAATTCTTGTAGAACAAGTAAGATGATATGTAGTGCCTTATAAACCATCTATTCAAGCAATTAGGAACAAAAATCATATGGGGCAGGTGCTACAGAAAAACTTATAAGGTAGACCTCCTATTTTGCCATGTCTCCTTTAATATCAATCTTAAAGAAGAAACCTAAAAGTCAAAGATTTTTCCACTAATGGAGTCACTTGTCTTGCAATTAAAAAGCACAGCATTCTCTTTCTTTCTTGTTTTTAAATATGCTTTTTACTAATACATACTACATGGATAGATGACATAAACCAACCAAATTAATTATCAAACTATTGGGAATTATGTCCCAAAATCAATCTATGACGATTGAGTTCATCCTGATATATGAATTATTGATTATTGAATAATAGTTATTTTGATATTTTTCATCACAAAATAACATCTTTCTTGAACTCTTGTACTATGATGAAATCTCTAGAACTATGCTAATGTACGATAAAGAAGGATATATCGTATAGCTCTTAAACATGTTCGTCACTAAATGATACGTCATTACAAAATGATGACATTTATCGAGTGAAAGTCATTGTGTGCCATATGGGTTGGTTGTCCCTTAACCAAAGAGTGTGGTGACACTAATATGGCATATAGGTGACATGTAGGGATACATCGTCATTGAATAAGTGACTCATCTGTCGAGTATTCTACTATCAAGAGCTGCTCACAAAATACATGGGTATAAGTATCTTTCAGATCTGAGATCACCATAGTGACTTACAAGCAACTCACTGTACTTTGATGCCGGACTATCTGAATTTTTAATGCAGTGATGGAAGGCTATTGGGTACAGTCAAGTACTTGCCAAATCTGTGTATGGATCAAGATAGAATTGACCCCTTCAGATTATTGAAGTTGATGTATCACTATATTTTAATTTAGTAAAGTCTTGATCAGGATAATCCATGAGATGGATTTGAAAGATTGAAATATAATACGGATGAAGCAATCTCTATTGACGGATAATCTGAGACCATCCTAGAACATCCAGAGTCAAAAGAATGAATTATGCAGTAACCATGTGTATAAATTTTAAAATATTTCTTTATGATAATTTGATCTATCTGAATATTAGGAACTATTGCTAGATGGTATCTCGATTAGTGCAGAAATTGATTTCTATGCTACCGACTTAGTATTTGAACCTATGGAGTCACACACACAAGTCAGACAAAGTAAGAAGGAATTGACCTATATTTATATGTCTAATTTAGAAGAACTTGACTTGATTGAACGTATAAACTAACTTAATTGAGAATTAAGTTATGGGTCAAATGAGATTGAAGAGTTGACTATGTCTAGCTAGAACTATACATGAGGTTCAGGTTCGATCTCAAGGACGAACAATTTTGATCTATGATCCATGAAACATATGAAGATTAAATTTAAATTAATTAATTTAGATTAGATTTGAATTAATTAACTTAAATGAATCTAAATTTAAGTTAGACTTGGTATAAAGTCCTAAAGAGTTTGAGTCTGACATCTTTGAATTATTTCGAACCAGCTCGAATTAGATTCGAATCAGATCTGTTTTGGATGATATATGAGTATTCTCATTGCATTGAGAATACCCTTCCATGTGGGTCGACCAACATCTGATATGGAGTTGGTTTGGGGCATCCCAAGTGGGTGAGGGATTGGGTGCAAGTTGATTGTCATATGTGATGGCAATTATATCTCATATAGGAATCCTTCTTTTATGAGTATTGGATCAATACAAATTTGATTTGAGTAAAGAGTCCTACTATCATTAGATCATAAGAATCATCTATAAATAGAGAGGGCCTCTACCTATAGATGCATAGCAAATAAATCAAATTGAGAGAAGAGAGAAAGAGAAAGAGAGGTGTGTGAAGAGAGAGGTTCTTGATTTTCTTCTACATCTCTCCCTTTGTTGTCGCCTCCTCTCCTTGGATGTGGATCCTTTCTTGGGTGTCCCATCTACTAGTGTGAGGTATCATACCAGCATATCTCATCTCTTAATTTATTGAGTTGTGAAGCCAATTGAATTGGAGTTTATCTTACTTTTCTGCGGTGTCTGACGTGTATGCGAAGTAGAGGATCTACACATCCAGACTCTGTGAAAGTTTATATCAGATAATTTGAGATTTGATCTTTGGTTTTACTATAATTTAGATAAAATTTTGATCTTTAAATAAGTAAAATATTTAAAAAAATTTAGATATAATCTGGACATTCTGGAGGAAAACTATTTCTTTCCTTCAACTGGTATCAGAGCAGGCCTAAAATATATGCATGCAAAATAAAATTTTTTGAGATAATTTACATGCGATGTAGTTGACATTTTTTATAAGATATTAAATCTATTAAATATATTTATATAAAATTTTGATCTGATTTTGATTGGATTAGAAGTGCTTAATCAATAGTTGATTGAGGTTGTTATAAATCTGTTATAATAGAATTCTATTGTTGCTGGATTTTTGATGGAAAAATAATATGAATTAAATTTATTTTAAATTTTTTAATAAAATTTTAATTTTATTATTTTTTTATAAAGTAAATTATTTTAGATTTAAATTGTATATATTTGATAGATATTTAGATCTAAATCCTATCAAAATTCAGCACTGCATGAAAATAAATTTTATCAAAAATTAATTTTTTATGCATTCATATTTACATTTAATTAATTTTTTATATGATATCAAATCTAAAATTTATTTTATAATCAGTATAAGATATATTTCAGATTTGATATGATATATATGATACATCAAAACTAATTGGATTAGATGAAGAACATAATTGATAAAATCAAAAATATGTTCATGACACAAAATAGTTTTATCAATAATTACATATTGATGTAATTATATATAAAATTAATTTTAAATCTTAGTAGCTTAGTACACAAATTGATAAGATCACTAGACTATCCGATCATAATAGATTGAAGAGGTTAATATTTCTTTTGTCTATTCGATGGGTTCTCTTATGATGTGTAGGGGTGTCATTATGATCTAATTTCATAAAGAAGAAAAGTGAATAATTTTTTTATATATTATTTTGATTATAAATATATTTAGTTAATCTAAATGATTTATAATTCATTACAATAAGATAAATTTAGATATAAAATTATTTTAGATCTGAATTACATATTACATATGATGTAATTGGTGTTGATTTAAAGGTTGTCATGATATATGAGTTGTATGAATGAAGTTTAGATCATACCTATGCATGTTTAATTGTTAAATATATTATGAAAATTTATTTTTATGTATTGAAACATATGGTATGCTTCACCTGAAACTCTTGTAGAATAGTTTTACAAACTGAAACACATATTTTACATACTTAATTTTGAATTAAGTCTGAATGATCTATATTTGAGAATTGAAGATCATTAAAACACCACATAACTCGATGGACGAAGGTTAGCATGAATCAAGTCCTTCTAATAGTTAGACCTAGGATTAAAAATACATATAGATCAAGTAGAGAAATTGATTAAATCTAATCAAATATTGAATTAGATTAGGTCAGTATTTCTCTAAATCAATCTCAATGGTTAAAGCTTGATTAAGTCATGTATTTGATCCTAATAAATGGATCATGATCATGGAATCATGGTTGAGCCCAAATCTTTTGATGTACTAAATCAAAATTAATTAACCAATTGGTGTCTAAGATAAGTCTGATAGATTCGATCAAGTGATTTTTAATTGGGAGCTATTCACCTAGATGCATCTACGGTGAGTTAAGGGCAGATCCCTCTCACTGATCTCACTTATCTGGCCAATATGATAGATTATATTTTGATTAGGTCACTAATCGATTCACACAGACCCATGCCATTAAGGTAAATCAGTGTGATTGATTTAGGTATCTTTAGATCAGTTTGTGCTTAATCCTTTACATGACTTGATGAAATCAGTGGGAGGATTTACAGCTTGCAGGTCGACTTCATCTCTTATCCTTAAGTCAATAAAATCAAATCTTCTAAATTATTAGGTCCATAAAGTGATAAAGTTATGGGATTACTTGATCATTGTCTCTCATTAAGGTGCATGATAATGAGTCCAATATTCTAAATAGGCATTGGAGGCATCATACGTCTGGTGCCTATTACGTATTGAAATTATCATTCATCATATGACCATCATGATGTACCTTTAGATTAATGCTCAGATTGGTCGAGTCACATTCAGGTTTGGATATCCATTTGTTGGATGCACTTGATGTGTCATGTTAATGGTTAGACCTAATCAAAATTTTTAGTGGAGGCACCATACGCCTGCTGAAGGGATGCCTGGGGCAGAACTCATTGCCAGAAGTTGTTTGGAGAAACAATTGGTTATGACCTACTTATGGATGCACTAGGGTTGGCCGAGCCATACTCGGCCCGAATGCAGTCCATGTGGATTCTAGTATCTGCTAAAGAATTAGTATAATTCTTCGAGTTGGAGGTAGAGGCTATTAATTCGTTAAAAATAATAGAAGGACCTTTAAACTAAAGTCCATATCTTCAGATTAAAAAAATTATATACTAATAGGTTATATTTTTTTCTTTCAGTTATGGCCAACACATTATCCCTCCGTTCACTGTTAGACAGCGACAAGCTCATCGGATCCAACTTCGATAGCTGGTATGAAAGTTGAAGATCGTGTTGGAGCACGAGAGGATTTTGTATGTCCTTATGGATCAGGCATCTGAAGAACCTGCAGTCAATGCTCCTCATGCTACGAGAGACACTTACAGGAAGTGGCTCAATGATCGCATGACTGTGCATTGCGTGATATGGACAGCTATGAACGATGAACTTAGTCATAAGTTCGAGGATGCACAATCTGAGGAGATAATTCAAGTATTGAATGGTCTTTCATACCCTTGAGGATGTGGAGAGATAAAATCTCCTGTGTAGTGTTCAATGCTCATATGCGAGAGGGGACTTCAGTCACCAATCATATATTGTACATAATTGAGCAGATTGAACGTCTTAGCAAACTTGGCTTTTCATTACATGAACAATTAGATAAAGATACTATCCTCAATTCGCTAACGAAATCTTACCTATCCTTTCTCAGTCATTATAGAATGATGAAGCCTGTGGTAAACTATCATGATTTGCTAGAATTACTATAGACTTTTGAGAAGGATCACCAGCTCCAGAAAGAGTCAGTGAATTTAGTGGAAGGTTCATCTACAGGGCATTGATCCTTTAGGAGAGAAAAAAAGAAAATGATGCAAAAATTTCATATCATCGATCTCAAGCAGAGCAAACCATTAAAAATTGACAAGAGTCAGATAGAGTGCTTCTTCAGTAAGAAGCTGGATCATTGAAAAAAGAATTATCCTACTTATATAGCCACCCTTGACCCAAACAGACCTAAGAACAAGAAAAAAGGCAAGTATTTGTTTCACAAGTTATTTATATGATAACATCTTGTAATTTTTCTATTTGTGATACTACTATCTGGGTATTAGATACCGAAAGTCTTATTTATATATGCAATTCATTGCAGGAACTACAGGTAAGTAAAAAATTTCGAGAGGATGAGCGATTCCTTAACATTGGAGACAGAAGTCTTATTATAGTTCTGGCTTTGAAACTTTGCAGCTTGTCTTCGAGTCTAGTAGTGTCGTATTAGATGATTATCATTATTGTCCCTCTTTTATGATGAATGTCATCTTTGTAGCTCTTTTGGCCAAACTTGGTTACAAGTTTATAATAAAGGATGATTTTTATGATATCATTGTGAATGATACTATAATTATATGTGGACAATTGAAATATGGTATATACATAATATCATGGCCTGTTAGTGTAATGTACACACCTAGTAAACACCCCAAAATAGATAATATCAGTGAATCCTATCTTTGGCTTGGTCATGTGAATAGGAATAGGATTGATAGGTTGATCAAGAAATATATTCTTGAGATAGATGATTGTGAATCATTACCTACCTGTGAGTCCTGTCTACTTGGTAAGATGACTAAGTCACCTTTGAAAGAAAAAGTGAGAGAGCCAGCGATGTCCTAGGTCTAATACATACTGATGTATGTGGGCCTATGAATATAAGTGCCAGAGGAGGAAACTACTACTTCATTATGTTTACAGATGATCTATCGAGGTATGGATATGTCTATCTTATGAAGTATAAGTCAAAATCATTTGAAATGTTCAAATGATTTCATACTGAAGTAGAGAAATAAATTGAAAAGAGTATTAAGATCCTTTGGTCAGATCGAGGAGGTGAATACCTTATCAGTGAGTTCTTGATATATCTAGAAGAGAATAGGATTCTCTCATAATGGATTCCTCCTGGAACATCACAATATAATGATGTATTCGAGAGGAGAAATCAAACTTTATGAGACATGATCCGATCCATGATGGGCTTTTTCAGTCTACCAATCTTCTTTTGGAGATATGCTTTAGAGATTGCCTGCTATATTTTGAATAAGATGCCCAACAAGTCTATCGATAAAACTCCATATGAGATATGGACTGGGTATAAGTCAGTGCTCTCACACCTTAGGGTCTGAAGGTGTCCAGCTTATGTCAAGCATTTAAAGACAGATAAGCTTAGACCGAAGTCCGATAGATACTTGTTCGTAGGATATATATACATACATACATATATATATATGTGTGTGTATATATATATATATGCATATATATATATATATATACACCAATATATATACACACACACATATATATACATACATACATACATATATATATATATATATGTATATATATATATATATGTGTGTGTGTGTATATATTGGTGTGTGTATATATATATATATATATATATATATATAATATATAATACATATATATATATATTATACATAATATATATATATATCTATACATACATATATATATATATCTATACATACATATATACATATATATATATACATACATACATACATATACATATATATATATATATGTATATGTATATATCTATATATATACATACATATATATATATATACACATACATACATACATGTATATAGATACATACATATATGTGTGTGTGTGTGTGTGTGTATCTCAAAAAAGATTAAAGGGTACTACTTCTATCTCGCTGCAGAATAAAAGGTGTTTGTCAGTAGTCGGACAGTCTTTTTGAAAAGAAAGTTCTTTGGTGAAGGAGCTAATGTTTGTAAAATTAAACTTGATGAAGTTCATGAGGTGGAAGGACTGACACATACAAAATTGAATTTTATTGGTGAATTGAATCCGAAGTCAGTAGAGGCACTATTAAAGAGATCTGATAGAGTACCGCATCAGTTAGATAGATACTATGATTTTTTGATTTAGAATAGTGATCCCATCAAATTTGATGAGAATGATGAGGATTCGATCACCTATATGGAGGCTATGTAAAGATCCGACTCTCAGAAATGGCTTGAGCCCATAAAGTTCGAGATGGAGTCCATAAAGATTAATGGTGTATGGACATTAGTTGATTTACCTGAAAGGATAAAACTCATAGGGTGTAAATGGATTTTCAAGAAAAAAAGAGGAGTGGATGGGAAGGTAGAGACCTATAAAACCTGTCTAATTGCCAAGGATTACATCAGCATTACGATATTGACTATGACGAGACGTTCTCTCCTATGGTAATACTCAAGTCTATCTGGATTATGCTTGCTGTCACTGCACACTTAGATTATGAGATCTGGTAGATGGATTTCAAAATCACTTTTCTTGATAGAGAGCTAGAAGTAGAAGCATATATGATACAACCTAAAGGGTTCACATCCACAAACAAGTCAAAGTGTGCAAGCTGAAAAGGTCTATTTATGGACTTAAGCAGGTATCAAGAGTTGAAACATGCATTTTGATAAGGTGATCAAAATGTATAGCTTGTTAGGAACGGAGAAGAGCCTTGCGTCTATAAGTAGGCTTCCGATTCTGTGGTCATTTTTTTTATGTTGTATGTAGATGATATACTATTATTAAGAAATGATATCTCAGCTTTGCAAAGTGTGAAGCTGTGGTTATCATCAAAGTTCTCCATGAAGGACTTGAGAGAAGCATCCTACATCCTAGGGATGAAGATCTATAAGGATAGATCAAGAAGATTGCTTGGATTATCCCAATCTACGTACATTGATATCTTGTTAAAGCGATCAACATGGATAATTTCAAGAAAAGATATCTTTTGATAGGCCATGGAATTACTCTTTTCAAGAAGGATTGTCCGATAACTCCTGAGGGAGAGAGCATATGAGTAGAATACCATATACTTCGGTAGTGGGATCTATCATGTATGCTATGACATGTACAGATCGGATGTGGCCTATCACTCGGGGTAGTGAGTAGGTACCAGTCAGATCTGGATGAGAAATATTGAAAGATTGCGAAAGTAATTCTTAAGTATTTGAGAAATACTAAAGATCAATAGCTTATCTATGGAGACTCTAATCTGAAACTTATAGATATACTGATTCAATTTTTAGTTAGATTGTGATGACAGCAAAAGTATGTTGGGCTACGTATTTACCTTGAATGAAGGAGTTATTTGCTGAAAAATTTCAAGCAACATACTGTGATCGATTCTGTATGCGAAGTAAATACATTGCTGTATCGAATGCTGCAAAAGAGGTGTGTGGTTGTGAAATTTATTATCGAGCTGGGAGTTATACTTTCCATCGATGGTCCTATCTTGCTGTATTGTACAGCTCTAGTGTCATAGCTTAGGTGAAAGAATCTAAGCTGCACTATCGCACTAAGCATATTCTGCACTGCTATCACCTGATGCGAGAGATCATGAATCGAGGTGACATCAAACTTCAGAAGATCGATGGAAAGAGAACCTAGCTAACTGATAGGATCAAGATGCTGTCATTAAGACACCGTGATTATCAAATCTAATTCTGACCTCAATAAAAATTAAAAATACATAAAAAGTAGTGAGTCAGGTGAATCCACAGAGAAAGCAGATTTTGATTTGGAATCTTTGATTTTATAAAAAAATAAAATTTTGAGAAAAGTAATTTAAGTCGGAAGATAAAAATTAAAAGTACAAAAATTAAATGATACTAAGATCTACTATTTAGATCCTAAATCTACTTGCAATAAAAATAAATAATAAAATTTAAAGTGCATAAAATAAATTGATATAAGATCTACTAATTAGATCCTAGATCTACGTACAAAAAAAATAAAAGATAAAAATTTAAAGTACAGAAAAATAAATTTTTCATTAACTCGAATTGAAATTCAAGTACAAAAATTTAAAAATAATAATAAAATAAAATAAAAATAAACTATAATAAAGATCTGAAGTTGATCAGTCTAGTCTCATCAAAAAATGGTTGATGATCTCTCCACCTTTCGTCGTACTCGTAGAGCGAACCAGCTTTTCTCCTTCTTTCCTTAGGTCCTAAAGCTCTTTTATTTTTTTTCTATTTTTTCCTACACTTTTTACTGAATTTTTCTACTCTCAAAGCTTATTCCTGGACCCCCTATTTATAGATGAATTTTTCATAATTTTTTGGTAGGAAAAAAGTCCTAAAACCTTAGAAATCATATAAAAATTTTAAAAATTTTTCTGACCATCGGATCAGGCTTGGACCATCCAGATCTACCTAAAAATGATAGTTTTAATCCAAATCAAAGTCGAATCAAACCAAGCCATCTGATCTGAGTTTGGATTGGTTTTGGGCCATCGAAACATGCAGAATAACTCTTATTCTCAATCGGGAGTGATGCTGACCGTCTGATCGCTTGATGGATGCATTTTCAGCCGTTAGATCATGCAAAAACCCCTCTTATAAACCGCAACAAACGTAGACTATCAGATCTGGATCAGATTGAATCTAGCCATTGGATCGTGCCCAAGATCTTTCTCTCACTGTGATCCATGCCTGTGGACCGTGAAACTATTCTCGTGGACCGCGCCCTGCTCTATGGAAAGAGCGGCTGGTCCACCATGCATTGGAGGCTATTTTAAAATTTTTTAAGATATTTTGCTCTATTTTTGCTTCATTTTTATCTAAAAAATTAAAAAAAAATATGCATTAAATTCTTCAAAAAATTTTCTTCATTTTGGTGCTCAAATTGCTCAATTAAATTAACATCTATTTTTCATAAATATATTCTAATTTTATATTTTTTTTAAATAAATTTATTTTTTAAAAAATCTAATTTATTCATGAAATTAGATTTTTTAAGAAGATGTTAGCATCATAAATTACCAAAAATATCTTTAATAAATATAAAAATATATCATATATCACACCTCCCAACTTGAACTTTGCTCGTCCTTGAGTAAAGAAAGAATTTAGAATCAAGTACCGTTTAACTTAAAATCTCAAATTTTACTAAATAATTTCAAAAGGGCCACTGATGTTCAGTAGAGTGTAAATGAGGTATGTCATTGGGGTATTAATACTAGTCAATATAAGAGTTAAACTAGGAACATTAAATTTTTTTTGAACTTTTCTAAATTATCCCTACCTTTATCTCCAAATCATTAATCTTCATATGGACAAGTATATTGTTACTTCCGTTCTTTATTTATTGAACTTTTTTTTTTTTTTTAACATTGTACCACTATTAAGTGTTTTAATCCCTTAAGATTTCTATTTGATCTATGTAATGAGTTTTTCAGTCAATGACTTCCAAACAGACGGCTTTAGGGTACTAGGTATAGAATACCCCTCGGACCTACTGCTCGAATCAAACAGGCTACGAGTTAAACTAACTTTACAATAAAGCTTCATTATCCTTCATACTTTTGATGTGAAACTCAATACTTGCTTAGGAAAAGAGATCCGATTACTCAGCATGAAGTACTCAAAAAAATTTTTTTTTGAATATATGAAGAAATGTATAGTTACCCTATGCAAGCCCATAAGAAGTTAACTCTTCTTTGATGCTGGTAGAAAAAATTTAGAAGTACTCAAAGAAAACTGTTTAAGTTCTAAACTTAACTTTTTATGAGTTTTCTTAATACTTGATCCCTCAAATATCTCAAAATTTTCTAATCTATACATCAATTTTCTTTTAAAAATACTTGGTTTAACTCGATTTTTAACTGTAATCAGGTGCTTAAATGCTAAATACTAACTTACTTAGATTTAAAATTTTTTTTTATTCTCTCCCTCCAACTTAATTAATATTGTCCTTAATGGAGTAGAAGAAATGAAGGGTGCATGCAAAAAGAAAGAAAAAGAGAGATGTCACCTGATCAGAAGTCTTTTAAAAATTAATTCTCTCAACTTAGCCAAAATTATCTTTAGATTCTTACAAAAGATACAAAGCAAGACTCGATTAATAAAATCAAATGAAAGCAAAAATAAAATTAAAAAAACTGGGTTGCCTCCCAAGAAGTGCTAAGTTTACCGTCTTCAGTCAGACCATCCTGATTCTCTATCTCGTGTCAAATATTGGATTGATAAATTCAATATTTTGCATTGCCAATCTCAGGAAGATGGTGTATGATAAATTTCAGTAGTTTGTTGCCAATCTTCAGAAAGTATTTTACATCCTCATTTTTAATTTTAAAAAGATAATTCATAAACCCATTCACAAACCCTTCTTTGTTAAGAATTTCTCCTATTTTTCTTTTAAAATGCTCATGAATTGAGTTTTTGGGTTAGGAGTTGAGTTCGACGTAATAGATACTGGAAGGGTGTCACTTAATTTCAAAATATATACTCAGATGTGATCAAGGACAATTTCAATTTTGGAGAGAATGGTGATTCTAAAGAAGAAGAACGATTTCTAAGGCTGAAGAAAATGAAACTCTTAATGAATATATCTCGGATAACTCATCCACTCTCTTCTCAGTATCAGTTTCAGGCTCAGATTCTTCTTTGGATCAGTCTCAGTACTAACCTCTTCTTTCAAATTTTTATTTTGGCTAGCATCAGTACTAGCCTCTCTTACCTGATCTAGATGTGGGTCCTTAAGAATCCTATTACTTCTAAGTTTAGAGATTATTTTATCATTTTCAAATTGAAGATTCTTAGGTGGCACTTTAGATTGATGACTAGGTCAAGGTGGTTGGTGGGTAGATGGGTCATTTTCAAAATTTGATATTGGTTCATTTAGCAATTGACCTAGTTCTTTCCTCATGGTAGATTTAGTTAATTGATCTATTTGTGCTTCTAGCCTGGTGAGAGATTACTGTTGGGTCATGATCATTTATTGAAGTTGGTCAAACCTATTATCGGCTAGATTGGTTTGTTGAGGAGGTGGGTATGATGGCTGATTGTAATAGGATGGCTGAGTAGACTGACCACTATTATAGGTATAGTTTTGATATTGGGGCCTATTCTAAAATTATACACATGAGAGATTTGGGTCTGGGCCTGAGTCTGTTGGAGTCTCCAAGAAAATCAGTATGGTTCCTCCAATCTTGGTTATATATGTTTAAAAATGGTTCATTGACAGGATTAGATAACCTTGAGTAGTTTGAACTTGTTCTTAGATGAAAGGTAAAAACTGTGCAGCCGTAGGATATTCATTTACATAATGGGTTGGGCTAGCACAGATAGAATAATCTTCTGATAATTGGGAGGTGGTGTGTATTGCACAGGAGATTGTTGACCAAGGGCTAGGTATTTATCTATAAGAAGGTCGACTTTATCTAATTTTTGGGCTATTAGATTTAAATCAATCTTAGGACCAGAGTCAAAATATTTGATTTCATAAAATGATAAAAATATTGATGGATTATAGGTCGAAGGAATAAAATATTCCTTCATCTGCCTAGGTGGTTCTCAGAATTTTCAGCCATTGATTATCAGATTTAATATAGATCAGTTGTTTAATTTTAGAATTAGGTTTAACTAGGTCAGAATAAAAAAATACCATGCATATACCAATGCAAACCCTAATATGTGTGGCTTAATTTTTTTTTTAAAGAAGAAGGGGAAAAAGAAAATAAGAGAGAAAAAAAAAATGAGAATAATTAGTTGTAGTTAGGTGTTAATTACAATCTAGTTAGCAAACAGTTAAACCTAGACACCTATGGATTTCTTAGACCTAACAGTTCGATGTAGAGTGGCTGGGTCTAGATACAAATTGGATTTGTTCTCACTCTCTTCAACTAGCTAGATAGGAGGTGAGATCGTGGGGGTCCTCCCGTTGCTTGCCTTAGACACCAATTGAATTGGCCAGATAAGCTAACGGAACCAATTAAATAATCATGAGTCTACTTAGGCTGAGCCTTTGTAACCTCTAGCCTTAGACATCAGTTTTTGGGTGAGTCTGAACTTACTTTGCACTTGACTTAACCACAATACTCAAACTGAACTCAATTAATCCCAGTGGCCAATGTCTACTTGATTTTAGTTAAGCTAGGGTTAATGTGGGATGCTGGTTGGTTATTTCTGGCTAAGGAAGTGTGATGAAATCTCTATCTTATCTTGTTATGGGTATTGTCTCAAATTGATTTGAGATGAATATGCACAATCAATTTCAAACAAGAGGGTTCTATATAACTAAATTAGATGCATAAAACTAATAAAACTTGAAAGCTTATCTTGTCTCTAGCGATCACCAAAAAAAATAAATCTAAGATGAGAATGAACTTCTAATAA